>NW_028283680.1:160000-460000 GCF_059441095.1 Idiotropiscis lumnitzeri
AGTTTCAAACTATAACTAATCTTACAGGCCCCCTTTGTTGCACATGCATTCGTATCTTTCTGGCCTCAAATTGAACTGTCCTATGGGTGCCAGGTACGGCTCCTCGCGAATGTGACTCCCCAACGCCAGAGCCCTTTTCTGTGAACACCTCCCTTGAGGTGTTGATGACCTCTTAGACCCTTAGCAGATAAAGAGAGACTCACTCGCTTCTAAGGCCGTAACTTATGACTTGGGGAGGTTCAGCACAAGGCTTGGTACCTCTAAAGCAACAATATCGTCATGGCCAGAGAGATAACTTGTATGTGTCAGGCCTTGTGAAAATACACCATACACCAAAAGATGTCTTGTAATCTGAAACCATTAGAATAGGCTGGAAGAGTGTGATGGAGTCAAATGTCAAGTTTCCCATTCTGTATTGCATATTCAAATTGCTTATGCTGACGCAAATAAAAACCATGTGTGCAGTCGAACACGCTGGCTTCGCCTCGGAGTTCGAGGGCTGCCCCGCGCGTAAATGACAGACAAACTTGGCTGGTTGATTCATTTGTTCAGGCTTGTTTTGATAGAAACATCCCTAACATTACTTGGTCCTTCGAATGCCGGATGAAAACGTGTGATCTGCGGTGGACGATTGACGACGACTGAAAACGGCGCCATCGTGAAAAGTCCTCTCTTCCAGGAGACCAGTCCTCGGCCATCCTCCACCGGAGAGAACACAGACTTCATCCACGAACCGCGAGTGTCTCGACCAGCGGAGAGATTGTCACAGGTCAGTGGTTGTATACAACAGATAGTAAAAAACTTGAGTTTTTGGGTTTTTGAAGGATAGTAGGGTTTCAGGGAGTTCCTTTACCCGAAGAGATAGTACATCTTAGCTTCGTTATTTTCTGGAAGAAATACAGATTTAACTTTGCTATTTTGGAAGGCTTGTTGGAAGACTCGGGTAGTACAGAATTAACTGTTGTTTTTTTCTGGAAGGCAGATTAAGGCATTCCTTGTCTGGTAGAGAGTACAAGTGTAGTTGATTATATCTGCTCGGATAGTACAGAATTAACTGTTGTTTTGTCTGGAAGGCAGATTTAGGGGTTCTTATTTCTGGTAGAGTACAGATGTAATTATTACTATATTTGGAAGTGATAGTACAACGTTTATTTATAGAAGACGAAAATAGTTTATCTATTTTCACAGACACAGAAATGATCAATCTGTGAGTGTGTATGTGCATTGTATGAATGTCCAACGTTTGAGAAAACTAAAACTGACCGAGGGTTGTGAGTAAAAACACCCAGGAATACCCGCTCCAAATTGGGAGTAGAAGCTTGGTATTCAACCCAAAGTCAGGCAATTTGAATTTTTCTCAACACTGAGGAACCATAACTAGACACCATAACAATTAAGACTGTCAGAAATGGCGGCAAAATTGATGAAGGAAATTAACTGTCAACCTTCCGAATTTGAAATAAAGGAAAAATGTAGGTTAGCTGAAATTGAAAATTATTGATTAGCTTCTCGTTTGTAGCTGTTCAATGTTGAGAACTGTGTGTGTTGTTTTGTGGGCCCGTGTATATGTCTGTGTCTGACTATGTGTGTGTGTGAGAACAAAGAAGAGAAAGGGTGGGGGTTGAGTCAGTGAGCTGGAGTGTGTGCGAGTGTGTGGGGTGAGTAGATCATTTTGTTTGCGGAGGTTTGCGAAAAAACTGTATGCAAAGTGAGTGAATGGTGTGATTGGGGATTACAAATACCATTTGGTATTTTATCCCATGTAATACAGTAGGATTATAAACAGCGGACTGTTGTGGATGTAATAGACAAGAAATCTCCACCTGAAAAAGTTGAAGTGAGAATTGCCACAACAGGAAAATTGAGTTGCTGTCCTACTGATGAGAAACCAGTTTTAGAACACCCTAGGTGTTGACAAACTGGTCCAATTTTCTAAAATTGAGGTATTCGGTAGTATAGTAAAGTTCAGGGAAGCTTTGCAGTGTAGAGATTGGAAGTTAATAAGAAAAGAAGAGGAATGTTTAAAGAAAAATGGAGAGTGTGTAGAGAAGGGATATGAACAATTAATGTGTGTCATAGTCAGATTTGCAAGTGGAAAACTGTAGAGAGTAACAAAATTAGAGCCTATGTGGTTGAGGTACGCAGAACACTGAGTTGGTTGCATGAGTTGAAGGAGAGAAGTAGGTGTTATGAAAGATTGAATGAAGGTTTTGAAAGTGAACATGAGGAATCTTTGCAAAAGCATAGGTGTTTCCTGATTTTGAAATTTTTAATTCAACACATTGGTAGCTTTGAGTGGTTGTGGAAAAACTACAGTGAATTTGGAAATTGGGAGAAGAAAAGCCTTTGCAGGAGGCAAAGAGGAGGGGTGGTCATAAATCAGGGGCGTGCAGAAGGAGCAGCCTGTAGAGAGGTCCCAGGTGCGGAGAAGGAAAGAGAGAGAGAGTTTAGTGATTGAAGGCTGTGTCATTTGAATGAGAGAAGGAGGATAGAAATTAGATCCTGCTTTTTGGTGAATTGAAGAAAGAGTTTATATTTCATATTTCAGTTGATAATTTTTGGATCAAAGTAGAACAGAAATGGAAAATGACACAGGAAAAAAGATGGAAATTTAGTTAGAAGGGCTATAAATTTCATTAAAGCATAGAAGGAATTAGAAACTACAATAACATTAATGGGCACTTGTCCACTTTAAGGAAAAATTGGTTAAAGTGAAATGAGTCAAAAGATTCGGAAAAATTGGAAATAAAATAGAATTAACAAGTTCACTTTTGTGATAAGAAATTTGTGATTAGGTGAAAAAGGAAAAGAAAATCACAGGTTTTTCGAATAGAACAACATAATTTAAATTGGCCAGCTTGTAAAATGGAAAAGAAAATCCTAAATTATGCAGAAAATAATGAACGTGTCGAACAGGAAAAGAAAAAAACTGAACGTCTTGATAAAAACATAAATTTTTCGGGACCGAGTCGTGATAACAAAGAAGAATTACGTGGACAAAAATACAAAAAAAGAAGTCCAGTTGACTTGTCCAAATTGTCACCCAAACATCAACAGTGGTTCAAGGAAGGCAAGTGTTTCAATTGCGGAAAAAAAGGTCATCTTGCTCGTCATTGTGGGGGAAAAGTTAAGCCTAGTCGACGCCGTGTTGACGAGTCACCTGATGATGAATGACTAGGCCGGGACCCCAGAGGGGCTTCGGACTGCGAGTTAATGTCCAAACCTCTGGATTCCTCCTCTGACAATGACAGCGGGGAAGACATCGAGGAAGATATTAAACATACGTTTGACCACAAGAATTACTTAATGTGTCATCAAATTGAACCGACGATATAATCTGAACTAAAGATAAGATGCAGCTGTTAAAAAAGGAAGTCACATATTTAGGCCGCATTTTAACTGAAAAGGGGCGCATTTTTGGGGACAAGGAAAAAGAAGTCGTTGCCCGAGCCCTAAAACCAATAACAAAGAAGTAAATAATGACCTTTATAGGTGTATGCAACTATTGCCAGGCATGGATTGCGAATTACTGAGAAATCACACGACCATTGCTGGACATCATTTATGACAAGCCAATGACATTTGAGAAGAAAAAAAAAAATGTTTGAACACTTGAGGCTGACAAGCTTTTGAACTTGTCAAGCGTAAACTCATTGATTAAGATGTATTAGCACTACCAAATTACTATGAGCCATTTGAGCAAACAGTGACTTCAAAAAATGGTTTCATGACCTTGTGTGGCTGCAGACGCGCAGGGCTCATGAAATCACTTGCATATTAGTCACAACAATGGGATCAAGCAGTTTTCACTGCTGCTTTAAGGAATAAAAAAAATGACATTCCATCACACGACATTCACATTGCACAGCGACTTAATTGTCACAGGGATATTACGCTAATAAGGTGCGATGCATTTCAGCCCAGCGTCATTTTGTTTTCCGCACCATTAGAAGGCATCACACGACTGTGGAGCCGCTCCAAATTATCACGAACCCCCGACTTGACCTTTTGTTTTTTTTTACATTCTTTTTCCTTTTTCCTCCCGACTGGAGGAAATCAGACTTGTAACACAGACCAGGTGCGCTTTCAGACTGATAAGAAAGTGACTGAGAACCAAGGTTGTTGGAAGAAATCACGCTGACTTTTATGCGATGGGAGTATTAGTAGTCTGATACCAGCAGATAACTTGTAAAAGAGAAATTGTTCGGATAAGCAGGAAGAGCGTAGGCGGTTGTGAGCTAATTAAGATTTGGGGTTTTCCATTTTGTATGAGTTGTATGGTTACAATGTGGACTGACAAATGTTTATGTGTTCTGTCGACATTTGGCAAACGGCGCTTTAAAAAAAAATCACAGAAGATGAAAGAAAAGTTGTGCATAAAGCACGTCTAAATAAGTATTTGTAAACGCAAAATTCTCTGAACAGAAAATGACACGATTACAATTGAATACTGCCTCGCTGACAATGCAGCAAGGGGTAATGCACACACACACACACATGCAGCAAATCAACTTGACAATTTGATCTCACGCCAGGAAAAATACACCACTAATTGAATGCACACGTTGGGAGAAAACAAAGGTGCAAACATTGCTGAGGACAGGATCAGCAAATTGGCAGATGGCAAATCCTGGCTGCCTAATTCATTGATTAGAGGAATAAGATGATTGACACACGAGCAGATAGTCGTGTGTCAACAGGGGGAAGTATGATATGAAAGTGTTCCCACATATAGACTTTTCAACAAAAAACTTTTTTTTAGACGAAGTGTTAGTTGTTTGGGTTGCAATATTGTTTGGTTATAATTAATGTGTTTTCAAAATGGATTACGTTGTTTCCAACAACACATGATGATGTTAAAACGGTTGGAAAAAGTGTTGTGTAATCGAATTATCCTGACATTTGGAATTTCAAGAGTGATTTAAAGTGAAAATGATGCATTTTGTGAATAATGTTTGTAACAAGTGGGACAGTTTGTTGCAAAATTGACTCAAAGCGTCATTTTGCATACAGTCTGCAGGACTTGTGGAACGCACGAATGGAACTGACTTATCAAGACAAAGAAAAAAAAAAAGAGACAATGGCCAGACTGTGTTTCAATCACAGCAATGAGGATAGTGACAGCCGAAGGAAGGACACTATCCCCTTTTTATCCTATATGGCCTCACACATAGACTCTCAGGTTCACCAGAACCACCAGCGACTGGCACATCTGTCCCAGTCCACATGAAAGACATGTTTGACCACAATTACTGGCCAGTGTGTTTTGATCCACAGATAAACCAGGTCCATGTGGGAGACCAACTCTTCCTCAAGGTGCTGAAACGACCTCGTTGGGACAGTGAACGCTGGGACGGCCCTCATCAGGTGATTGCAGTGACCCCGACGGCAGCAAAGGTCGAGGGGCGTGGCGGCTGGATCCACCAGTCGCAGTGCAAGCTTCTCCGGTTCCCTGCTGACAGGCCGAGCGACGCTGGTCCCTCCGGGTAGGATCTCCACCACGTACACTCTCAGTGTACCGACGAAAGACCACAGTTGGAAAGAGGGTTTTCCGTGGCAAACACACCCCTCTTGGAAAGAGGGTTTTCCGTGGCAAACACACCCCTCTCGGAAAGATGGAGCGAGCCGCCGAACGGCGACTGGGCACAGCCCTGTCGACCAGATGCATCATCTACTTCCTTGCAGGGCTGTGCCTGGTGGAAATCAGCGCACGACCTCGAGACCAGGACGACATCGACGCATCCAAGTTGCACAGCCGCAGACTGCTGTCTACACTCATGTCGAAAAACCTGCAGCTTCTGACAAAAGACTCAGGGACACTGATTAATGTAACCTCTCTTTCACAAGAGTATGCCATTACCATTCCTCTGAATTAATTGCAGGCCCGCCGAACCCAGTTTGAAAAAGTCTCAGCAATACCAGATTATTCAGGAAGGGTTACACTAGAAGAACAATATACCGAAATAACTGACATGAGTCAGTGGCGAGGTTATTGGTTTTATCTAATGAGTGCTCATGGCGACAATATAAATTGGAGGTCCTGGTCAAATTATATCACTTCTGTTGATGGTGATTACTGATAAAAAATAAAAAGAAATCAAGGAGCACTAAATTGGCATAATAAAATTTGTATTTCCAAAGTCATGAATACTATGGAATTGAAGGTAGCTGCTCAGGTTTCTGTAGCCCTGTCCGAACACCAACCTATGTATACTGACTCCGAAAATGATGAGGACTTTACTGATATGTGAACCCTTTTTGATGACTTCACAGAAAAGCGTTGCAGTTGTGAATATTTAATGTTCTGGGTTTATTTTGTACATACATGTATTGGACCAAAAACAGCTTTAGCTTTGCTTTATTATGTTTTAATTGTTATTATTTTTTTGGGCTTCTCGTTTGGGGCATGGGTTTCTACCCTTTTCTCCAAGAATTTTTGAGTTTTTGGGTAGTTTTTCTCCCCCCTCAAGCGACAGCCTTTGATGATGAGATTTGAAACTTGATAAACAGGAGGGATATGTTAAAGAAATTTAAGTTTGTATGTTCATCTGTTAGTTTTGTTGTTTAGTTTGTCATCTTAGCAAGTTTCAAACTATAACTAATCTTACAGGCCCCCTTTGTTGCACATGCATTCGTATCTTTCTGGCCTCAAATTGAACTGTCCTATGGGTGCCAGGTACGGCTCCTCGCGAATGTGACTCCCCAACGCCAGAGCCCTTTTCTGTGAACACCTCCCTTGAGGTGTTGATGACCTCTTAGACCCTTAGCAGATAAAGAGAGACTCACTCGCTTCTAAGGCCGTAACTTATGACTTGGGGAGGTTCAGCACAAGGCTTGGTACCTCTAAAGCAACAATATCGTCATGGCCAGAGAGATAACTTGTATGTGTCAGGCCTTGTGAAAATACACCATACACCAAAAGATGTCTTGTAATCTGAAACCATTAGAATAGGCTGGAAGAGTGTGATGGAGTCAAATGTCAAGTTTCCCATTCTGTATTGCATATTCAAATTGCTTATGCTGACGCAAATAAAAACCATGTGTGCAGTCGAACACGCTGGCTTCGCCTCGGAGTTCGAGGGCTGCCCCGCGCGTAAATGACAGACAAACTTGGCTGGTTGATTCATTTGTTCAGGCTTGTTTTGATAGAAACATCCCTAACACATCTTAAGACCTGGGACAAACACTGGGGCTAAAATCTTTTGTTTCCGAAATACTATATGACGGGGCGGGGCTTCGAAGTTTTCACTTAAGATTTCCTTCGCCGCAATGGACAAAATGCTTAATAACTCTCATGCACATGCTGCTAAAAATCCAAAACTTCACATGTACATAAAGAGTCGGTACCTGAAGACATCTATATGTTTATATTCTGTTATACACCTTGCGCCAATCAATATCATTTTTTACATTTTGACGTACTGCACGGTGCCCTTTTAACGAATCCGATTGAAAATTGGCTAGAAAAGACTCAAGACATTGATCTTACGCTATCCCTATTTTTGTGACTTTCCTTCGAAGGGCGTGGCTCTTGCGGTGCCGCAGAGTCTGATTATTCTCCGTGGCAACAAAAGTTCCTGCAAAATGATTCAGATGATCCATCTTCTCGAAATTTTTCACATTTGAGGATATTCAGGCCCTGAAGACGGCTGCCAACTTATTTTTGATCGCAGTGGTAGCGCCACCAACTGGTTAAAACAAATACAAATTATTTTCGTTGATGTTTTTCTCCGGGCAGGTTCACAAAATCTACCTTATATTTGCTCGGATGAGTGTTTAGGCCTTGAGGATGTCACAATACGAAAGTCTTTCGCCTTCTTCAGAGTGTCACATGATGGTGTATTGTGACCCGTCTTTATCAGCTGATGTTCAATGAGGGCGTGACTTACCTGTCACAAGAATGAAGGCAAGTCACACCCCCCGCTGTCCGTTCACTCCGCCAAGATGCTGCTCCAGGTGGTAGAGAGGATGAAGGCTCCCTTGTCTCTGTTCATGGTTTTTATGCCTCGCTTGCAGATCTCAATGGCCTCTCTGATCCAGCGCTGTTGTTTGTTCTCTTCGGTGCGGATGACCCTGCCCTTCTCCCGGTCCATGATGTGGTTTTCCCTTTTGCAGTGGTCAGTGATTGCTGATTTGTAATGTTCATGTTGTGCTTATTCTTTTACTGCTCTGATTTTTAATTTTTTTGACAGGTAAGTCACACCCTCATGGAACATCAGCTGATAAAGACGGGTCTCAAGACACCATTATGCGACACTCTGAAGAAGGCGAAAGACTCGCCGAAACATGTCAGGTAAAAAATTTACCTAAAACATAATTGTCTGCTTTTAATGAATCAGTCAAATATCAATAATAAGAAGACAAAATGAACCTAATACAAATAAATGAATGCTTAATAACTCCCCTGCACATGCTCCTAAAAATCCAAACCTTCACCTGTAAATAAAATGTCCCGACCTGAAGACATCTTAATGTTATTATTTTGTTATACACACAGCGCCGCCAAGTGGAATCAAAAATTTGTTTTATTTTAATTTTCACGTACTGCACGGTGCCCTTTTGACGAATCCGACTGAAAATTAGTCAGAAAAGACTCAAGACAATGATCTTACTCTCTGCCGAGTTTGTGACGTTTTGGCAAAAGGCGTGGCTATTACGGTGCTGAAAAGTCCGATTGTACTTTGTGGCAACAAAAGCTCCGGCAACATGACTCAGATGATCCTATCTTCTCGAAGTTGTACACATTTGAGGATACTTCAGCCCTGAAGACATCTACCAACTTATTTTTCATCGTAGTAGTAGCGCCACCAACTGGTAAAAGCTAATACAAGTTATTTTCTTGGATGTTTTTCTCCGTGCAACTCAACAAGGTCGCCCTCATATATGCTCGGAGGACTGTTTCGGCCATGAGGATGTCACAATACGAAATTCATCCTTTTTCGTGAAAAGTTGTGGGAGTGGCATTGCACGGTTCGGCAATAAAACAACGCTGATTATGAGGTTCTAAATATGAACGACAACTCGTGAAACTTGACACACACATCAGGCAGAGCAAATTTATCAATATTTTATACGTTAGTTGTGCAGCTTTTTTGAAATGGCTCGCCATGGCCCTCGAGAAATGTTCAAAAAAGCAGCCCTGGTTGAGTGTTTCACCTCGCTTTTTGTAAATTTTATGGAGTACAGTGAACCCTCGGTTATCGCGGTTAATGGGGACCGAGACCACCCGCGAAAACTGAAAATCCGCGAAGTAGCGGCGCACCTTCAAAAATGCTTAAAAAAAATATACAATATATATAATAAATATATAAATATTTATATTTATATATATATATATATATATACGGGGAGAGAGAGAGAGAGAGAGAGTGAAATTCATGTTATAACAAAAAAACCAAATTATTATTAAAACGTATTATTTTTTTATTCCCCAGCCATTCTTTTTGTATTTATTTAATTACTCCGACTTTAACCTGATGGTACGCCGTCCGGTGTGCCCTGTGAAAAAAAGGTGGCATTCTTTATTTATTTATTCTTTCATAACGGACAGCCTCGCGCTCCGCTCGTGCCCGGGCGCAAGAGGTGCTCCAATTCGGCTTAACTGTGACACACGCCCGACCTCCTCCGGAACTTCCATTCGGTTAAACTTAGGGGCCGCTTGGCACCGCCCGTGCCCGGGGAAGGTGCTCCTCTTCGGCTTACTGTGACGCGAGCATGCCCTCCTCCTCCGGAGCTTCCATTCAGTTAAACGTAGGGGCCGCTTGGAACCGCCCGTGCCCGGGGAAGGTGCTCCTCTTCGGCTTACTGTGACGCGAGCATGCCCTCCTCCTCCGGAGCTTCCATTCGGTTAAACTTCGGGGCCGCTTGGAACCGCCCGTGCCCGGGGAAGGTGCTCCTCTTCGGCTTACTGTGACGCGAGCATGCCCTCCTCCTCCGGAGCTTCCATTTGGTTAAACTTAGGGGCCGCTTGGCACCGCCCGTGCCCGGGGAAGTGTTAAAGAAATTTAAGTTTGTATGTTCATCTGTTAGTTTTGTTGTTTAGTTTGTCATCTTAGCAAGTTTCAAACTATAACTAATCTTACAGGCCCCCTTTGTTGCACATGCATTCGTATCTTTCTGGCCTCTAATTAAACCTTCGACAGCTACGGGTGCCAGGTACGTCCTCATCGCGAATGTGACTCCCCAACGCCAGAACCCTTTTCTGTAAACACCTCCCTTGGGGTGTTGATGACCTCTTTAACCCTTCGTAGATAATGTTGGGGCCCGAGGCCTCTTAAGGCTGTAACTTATGCATTTAGGGAGGTCCAACACAAGACTTGGTATTTCTAAAGCAACAATATCGTCATGGCCATAAAATAAGTTCAACATGTTAAGCCTTGTGAAAATACACTACACAGGTCAAATGAAGTTCAGAGTGAACATGCTCCCTTTTGCTGTTAGAATAAGCAGAAGTATGAACAAAAGGTGTCTTGTAAGCTGAAACCGTTAGAATAGGCAGGAAGAGGGTGGGCAAGTGGGATGGAGTCAAATGTCAAGTTTTCCATTCTGTATGTATTGCATATTCAAATTGCTTATGCTGATGCAAATAAAAACCATGTGTGCAGTCGAACACGCTGGCTTCGCCTCGGAGTTCGAGGGCTGCCCCGCGCGTAAATGACAGACAATCTTGGCTGGTTGATTCATTTGTTCAGGCTTGTTTTGATAGAAACATCCTTAACAGGAAGGTGCTCCTCTACGGCTTAACTGCCACGCACGCCGGCCGGAGCTCTGGTACGGTCCGAACCGCGCGAAACGTCGCCACCGATCGTGTCCGGGGGAACGTGCTCTTCTTCGTCCACTCTCCTCTTCGCCCACGCTCTTCTTCGGCGCACGCCGGCCGTCTAACCGCTCCAGCGCCCTGTCGTGCCGCTCGGCGAAACTACAATGCCCCCGAATATTTTTTAGACCCGCGAAGCACTGAACCCACGAAAGGTGAACCGCGAAGTAGCGAGGGTTCACTGTATGTATAAGACCAAGACCTACAAAAAAGTCTCTTGGAGCAATGAGCTAGGTTTTACAGGAAGTCGGCCACTTTGAATTTACTTAAAAGGGGGCGGGTCACCACAATGGACTTTGTGTAGAAATTATTATTGGGGCCCGAGCAGCGACCGCGGCAAGGTCCCTATTGTTTTTGTAGAAATTATTATTAGGGCCCGAGCAGCGACCGCTACGAGGTCCCCATTGTTTTTGTGGAAATCATTATTATTTTTATTATTATTATTAGGGCCCGAGCAGTGGCCGCTGCGATGTCCCTATTGTTTTTCTAGAAATTGTTATTAGGGCCCGAGCTGCGACGGCGGCGAGGTCCCTATTGTTTTTGTAGAAATTATTATTAGGGCCCGAGCAGCAACCGCTACGAGGTCCCCATTAACCGCGATAACCGAGGGTTCACTGTATTACTCTTACTCGATCTTGGCGCCGCTTTTGACACTTGATCATAACATATTATTAAAACGCCTTGAAACTTGTGTTGGCATTTCAGGTTCAGCGCTTTCTTGGATTAATTCGTATCTGTCGGAGACGACGCACCGTGTAATTCATGGCAATGCGTCTTCTGATCTTTGTAAGATCACACGCGGAGTTCCGCAGGGATTGGTACTAGATGCTACCGCTTGGTGATATTATACGGAAATATCACATTAGTTTTCATTGTTATGCTGATGATACGCAATTATACATGCCGTTGGATATAACGAATCCGTGTGATTGCTATAAATTAGAGGCATGCCTTGCCGAAATTAAACTATGAATGTCTTTCAATTTTTTGCGTCTTAACTCAGATAAAACCGAGATGCTGATCATTGGACCAGCGCGTCATCTGTACCTTTTTCAAAGACACCACTATGAGTATCGATAAATTGCCCAAAAGGATTCAACAAAAAATCTCGGTCTTATATTTGACACAACTATGTCGTTTCAAATGCACATTAAAAATATTACCGTATTTTTGGACCCATAAGGCGCACTTTAAAGTCCGGAAAGCCGTCCAAAAAAGCCAGGGCGCCCTTTGAGGTGGAGCGCCCATTGCGTCGACCAAGTGCGCCGCTGGGCTGACGGCGAACATCAACTGCCTGCACACCGCTTATATAGAGAGAAGGCGGGTGTGGCTTACGACAAGCAGGGGGGCGTGAGAGGGGATCGATGGGTGTGGACAACAGGCGGACGTGAGAGGGGAGATGGGTGTGAATGACAACAGGCGGGAGAGGGGAGACAAAACAACACAAAGGCACGCCCCCAGTGCAAAGCAGCGCGATGCCCCTATCGTCGCTGTTGGTCTGTGACTCCATGCGTGCCCATCTGACAGCCGCTGTGAAAAGTCAAGTCACGCATATGAACTCAGAGCTTGCCATCATCCCGGGAGGCTGGACAAAGGAACTCCAACCACTCGACTTAAGTATAAACAGAGCGTTCAAAGTGAAGTTGCGTGCTGCGTGGGAGCGATGGATGGCGGAGGGCGAACACAGCTTCACAAAGGCTGGGAGACAGCGAAGAGCAAGTTATGCCACAATTTGCGAGTGGATTGTAGCTGCTTGGACGAACGTGTCTGCTAGCTCTATTGCAAGAGCTTTCGCGAAAGCCGGCATTACATCCGGGGAGACGCTCAGCAGCGACACAGACTCGGACAATGACGAGAGGGAACCTGGCGTGTTTGAGGGAGAATTTGCCCAACTATTTCTGTCTGATACGGAAGACGATGATTTTGAAGGATTTGTGGATGACTGATAACTCTTAATGTGAGTACCTTGTTAAATAAAATACAACCAAACGCAGTTTTGCTCCTGTTGCCGTTTTTTCAAAACAGCTAGCCATGCTATCGTCTGTTTTAGTGTGCATGCATGTAAACTAAGGTAATGTATGGTAGGCTGGGAGGCAGAATTTTGCTGGGCCTACACTTTTATGCTTTTCAGTTGATTTGGGATGATAGTTTTAGTTTTGATGTAACACCGTGACCGCACATCGTTTGTTGACAAGTGACTTGCTCACACCGGCATTGTGTCGGCATCCCATCTGAGGGGCTGCGCCGCAGCGAGACGGCGAAGCAGCGAGATGGCGAGGCAGACTGATAATGACTCGTGTTGTTTATCTTGGATACAGAAGACAAGGACTTGGTGCATTTTTGGATGAGGACAACTTCAGCACGTTGTTAAAAGCTAAAATAAAGTACCACTGAACTCCCGCTGCCATTTTAAAAACACGCTAGCGCGACTGAGCAGCCAGCGAGACTGCTCGATTGGTCGGTTGTGTTAGCGCCCGATGAGTCGGCGCGTTCTATCTATGTAACAAATACAGAAATAGCGCCCCCAACAGGTGTTGCGCCCTTTGACACGGCGCGTCTTTTGAGTCCAAAAATACGGTACTAGAACTGCATTTGTTCATCTGCGTAACATTGCTAAAATTCGCCCAATTCTATCAACCTGTGATGCAAAAATCTTAATCCATGCGTTTGTTACGTCTCGCCTCGACTATTGTAACGTTTTGCTCTCGGGTCTCCCCATGTCTAGTATTAAAAGTTAGTTCAAAATGCAGCAGCTAGACTCTTGACTAGAACGAGAAAGTTTGATCATATTACCCCGATACTTGCCAATTTGAATTGGCTTCCGGTCCACTTGAGATGTGATTTTAAAGTTCTGCTACTTGCCTATAAAATATTGCATGGCTTAGCACCTTCCTATCTCGTTGACCTCGTGGTACCATATGTTCCGTCCCGAAACCTTCGCTCACAAAATGCTGGTCTTTTAGTGATCCCGCGAGCCAAAAAGAAGTCCACAGGTTCTAGAGCGTTCTCTATTCGGGCACCAATGCTTTGGAATGTACTACCCTCAGGTATTAGAGGCGCCACCTCAGTAGAAATGTTCAAAACACTATTAAAGACGCATTTATACTCTTGTGCATTTAGTTGAACTATTTGTTGGCCTGTTTACTGCCGCTTTTTCTCTTATCTTCTCTTTTCTGCCCCCTTTTCCCCGGCTGGGGGATTAGGTGACGGTCACCCACTAGGAAGTTTAAGGCATTGACAAACTGGGCATGCACCTGTTCCAGTGATGTCGTCTTCCTGCAGCGCGACATTTATTTATATACTTTAGCATCTAATTTAATTATTTGTTGGCCTGTTTACTGCGGCTTCTCCTCTTTTCTGCCCCCTCTTCCCCTGCTTGGGAATTAGGTGATGGTGACCTGCTATGAAGATTACGGCACTGACCAACCGGGGAGGGACCTTCTCTGCCGAAGTCGTCTTCATGCAGCACCTCTTCTGATTTCCCTATATTTCAGCACTTCGTTGAACTACTTGTTGGCCTGTTTACTATTTCTGTTCTTTTTTTTCTGTTCCCAATTCCACGGCTTGGGAATTAGGTGATGGTGATTCACTTGGAAGTGGCTGTTCTGAATTTACCCCAAACTGACTATTTCAAGATCAAAGGCTCAACCTCGGATATGCTGCCATGGCGATTACGGTCCTGGATGAGGACCCACTCCACTAAAGTCATCTTCCTGCAGCACTTCATTTAATTGACTCTCACATTATCTCATCTAACATTGTATAGCATCATTGTATGTGTCAAATGTTGCCCACTTGGCATCCAAAGCAGCCTGGTCATCCTGGAAGGGGGTTTCCCCCCCATCTGTGGTCCCTTCTCAAGTTTTCTCACTTTTCCCCCAATGGGGTTTTGAGTTTTTCCTTGCCCTCCTGGGGGTTAAGATCAGTGGATGTTGATTGTGGTTATGTAAAGCCCTTTGAGACTGTCTGTGATTAAGGGCTATACACATAAAATTGACTTGACTCGACTTGGACCAGAATAGAAGTGGATGAGGGAAAAAGGGAGGGGCGGTGTTGACTGATATTGTGCAGATGGAAGTAGGCTGACCGGGTTGTGTTATTATGCTTATGGAAAGATAGAGTGCTGTCAAGGATGACACCCAGACTCTTGACCTGAGGGGATGGGAAAACAATGGAGGGGCCAACAGGAATGGGAAAACTGCCAACTTTGGATTGTATTGATTTTGTACTGAAAAGAATAACTTCTGTTTTGTCGCTGTTAAGCCTCATGAAATTATTAGAAAACCAGTCATTGATTTCAGATAGACAGGAGGTGACGGAGGTGGGAGGGAGTGATATGCTGGGTTTGCAGGAGAACTAGAGCTGGGTGTCATCCGCGAAGCAATGGAAAGCGATATTGAATTTTCGGAAAATGCTGCCAAGGGGAAGGAGGTATATGATAAATAATAGGGGGGCCAGGACCGAGCCTTGGGG
This sequence comes from Idiotropiscis lumnitzeri, assembly GCF_059441095.1. Classification (NCBI taxonomy): domain Eukaryota; kingdom Metazoa; phylum Chordata; class Actinopteri; order Syngnathiformes; family Syngnathidae; genus Idiotropiscis; species Idiotropiscis lumnitzeri. The sequence continues at coordinate 175,290 of NW_028283680.1, forward strand.
CAAACCTGAGGTGACTGGGAGGGACTTTGATGAGAAATATTTAAGCTGGATGAACTGAGTGCGGTCTTTGAAGTATGAATGGAACCAGTTGAGGGCGGTGTGGGTGATGCCGATGGAAGAAAGTCTTTTGAGAAGGATGGTGTGTGAGATGGTGTCAAAGGCCGCAGTCAGGTTAAGAAGGATGACAATGGAGAATGAATCTGAGTCAGCTGCAATGAGGAGAGCAGAGGTGACCTTGAGTAGAGTTGATTCAGTGCTGTGAAGTGCACGGAAACCGGACTGAAAGGGTTATTGCAGGTGAGATGAGAGTGGAGTTGAGTGGCGACTACATTATCTAGGACTTTTGAAATGAATGGTAGGTAGGAAATAGGGCGGAGGTTCAGGAAATAGTACTGAGCGGCTTTTTCTTAATCTCATGAGAAAATGTACTTGGGCAAGCACAGTCGAAAAGAGTCGTGCGTTATCTCAGCCCAGCCTCACATTCTTCCCCCGGCACGGGTCTACGTCCAAGGGAAGGTCCTCTCCAGATTAATCATTGTCTGGATGGTTGATTCCCAGCTGGTCCCCAAGACTGGTATTCCACGGCTGGCCTTCTCCGGCGGGCAGTCTCTCCGTCTCTTCTGCTGGTATTCCCCTGTAATCTTGTCAGTGTGCATGTATGTGTGCTCCAAAATCAAATTATGTCTTTCAGAATGTGTTTTTGCAATGGCGTCCCCTTGAACCCTCCAATCAATCAATCAAATTTTATTTATAAGAGCACTTTTCATACATAAAATGCGGCTCAAAGTGCTGTACAATAAAAACATCCAAATTACAACGAAAAACTAAAACCCATTCCACCCACTCAACATAAACACAAGACACATCCACATACACGCCTGAACTCGCACACACACAGAACACTCGCATTCACACAACTTAATAAACCATCTTAGTAGAAAGACAGGGTAAGGCACAGAGAAACCATATGAGAAAATGTACCCAGGGTAGGTCATCCGCGCTGAGAGGGATGACGGCTCACGCCCACAGGGAGCTGCGCCAACACACAGACCCCTAGCCCAGACTGACCGGGGTAGACCCTACACATAGTGCAGAGGGCCCCGGTCCGCCGGGCCTAAGGAGCCTCCGGGATGAAGCCCCCTGTGAGAAGGCCAGCCACACCTCCCAGCGCGGAGGCCCCCCTTGAGGAAACACTGGAGCTAAAATATATAAAAGAAAATGATAATGCTAAACAAAAAAGAAGCTAAAAATTAAAGGACAATAATATAAAAAGACGAAGCTAAAATATATAAGAAAAATTATGATACTAAAAGACAGAGAAGAAGCTAAAAATTAAAAGACAATAATATAAAACGACGCAGCTAAAATATATAAGAAAAATGATGATACTAAAAGACAAAGAAGCTAAAAAAAATTAAAGACAATGATAATATATAAAATGACAATCCTGAATTAAAAGACTAAGATAAATTATTTAAAAGCCAAACAAAAAAGGTGAGTCTTGAGCAGGGGTGGGCAATTATTTTTTCCATGGGGCCACATAAGAAACATTAAATATTGTGGAGGGCCGGGCCAAAAGGCTGAACTCAATTCTGCATAATATTAATTGTATTTCTTTTTTAAAAAGCAGTAAATAGCACTGTTTTGACAAGCTGGCATTAAAGTTAAGCAATGAAACTAAATACCAAATAAACTGAAAAAATGAGGTTGCCTTACAAAAATGTATTCATTCAAATTTCTCAACACAATGGTAGACATAATATTAACATTTTTTACTATTTGTGACTCATATTAGTAAACATATTCTGTCACATTCACTTCAAAACACATTTTGAGTTCCATATACTGTTGGATAGTTGTGTAAAGGTTCTGAGCATTTTAAAGACATCACAATATTGTCTTTTTGCACCAAACATTAAGCAAGATACAACATATTGACTGTCACTGAACTGTGATTTTGAGAAAAAGTGTCCCAGTTCATTGTTATCTGGTGCCGTTTTTATATTTCTCTGCATGTTTCGTCTGGTAATGCCGACTCAAATTGTAGTCCTTCAACACGGCGATCTGCTCCCCGCAAACTAAACACACAGCTTTACCTCTAACTTCAGTAAATAAATACTTCGCTGTCCAATTTTTGTTGAAAATTCTACATTCGGCATCTACCTTTCTTTTTGTAGCCTGAGCGGACATTTTTGAGGACGAACGTTGTCTTGTTGTGATTCAATCGCGCGCATGTCTTGATAAACGCATTACGTCATTATGTGCGACGCACATTGTGCGGGAATAAAAAAAAAAAACAATTTCAGAATAAAAGCAGTGCAGCTTTCGCCCATGAATGAGGTGAAATTAAAAAGTATGTTTATTTTGAAATTTCCAATTAACCTTCCACTCGCGGTCAGAGTCAACCAAAGGTATGTGGCCCGGGCCATACAATGCCCAGGTCTGTCATACGGGCCAGTCAGTGCCACCCGGCGGGCCGGATGTGGCCCGCGGGCCGTGCAATGCCCAGGTCTGGTCTTGAGCCTCCTTTTAAAAATATCAACAGTCTCTGCGGACCTGATGTCCTCCGGCAGGCTATTCCATAGACGAGGACCAGAATGGCTGAATGCAGCCTCGCCATGTGTTCCAGTCCTCACCCGAGGAATAATTAACAGGCCGGTGCCAGAGGACCTCAGGGTCCGCGAGGATGGCCCAAGACCGTTAAGGCATTTAAAAACTAATTGAAGAACCTTAAAATCAATCCTGAAACACACGGGGAGCCAATGCAGCGATTTTAAAACTAAATCCAGTGCCCAATTTGGTATGTTTGCATCTCTATGTCCTATGTGGAGAATGTGCTTTGTCATATTTGTCCATGAAGTGCTGTCTGGCTTGTCATCAGTTTGTAATGTGCAGACTGAATATGTATGATGTGAATGTGAGTGTAGGTCATGAAAATACTATGTTCACACATTTATAAACTAAGTAATATAACTTTAGCATGTGAAAATAATATCATAAATCAGTAAAGACCATGACTACAATCAGTCATTCCTATGCGTAGTAGAATTAGAATTAGAATTAGAAATCCCTTTATTGTCATTGTACTCAAGTGTGCAACGAGATTAGAAGGCTCCCCTCTCCAGTGCAATACAACAATAAGACAGACAAATATATAAATTAGATTAATAAATAAGAGAGTGCAATGGAATTTAGTACAGAATAGGGTATATAAAAACACATCACGATGCTGTTCTGCAAGGTAAGGGTGTTCTCGTGTGTGTGTGAGAGTTCAGAATGGAGATGGCTCTCGGAAAGCAACTGTTTCTCAGTCTATTGGTCCTCGATTTGATGCATCTGTAGCGCCTGCCAGAGGGCAACAGGTCGAACAGGTGTGAGTTTGGGTGGGTATTGTCTTTGACGATGTTGAGAGCCCTTCTGAGGCACCGGGCGGTGTAGATGTCCGACAGTGAGGGGAGAGGGCAGCCAATAATCCTTTGCGCTGTTTTGACTGTCCTCTGGAGCCTCACTCTGTCGGCCTCAGTGCAGCCGCTGTACCAGGTGGAGACACAGTACGTCAACAGGCTCTCAATGGACGAGTGGTAGAAGGCTAGCAGCAGCTTCCTGTCCAGGTTGAATTTCCTGAGGACTCTCAGGAAGTGCAGACGCTGGTGGACCTTCTTTACCACTGCTGTGGTGTTGTGAGTCCAAGAAAGGTCGTCGGAGATCTGTACTCCCAGGAACTTGAACGTGTGGACCCTCTCCACACACACGCCTTCGATGCAGAGGGGGGGCGGCACCGTCTTGTTCCTCCTGAAGTCGACGACAATCTCCTTTGTTTTTGCAGTGTTAAGGTGCAGTCTGTTGTCCTTGCACCAAGCTGTCAGTCTCTTTACCTCCTCTCTGTAGGCTGTCTCGTCACCTTCCGAGATCAGACCGACCACTGTCGCGTCGTCAGCAAACTTGACGATGGTGTTGTTGCCATGGGCCGGGCTGCAGTCGTAGGTGTAGAGGGCGTATAGGAGAGGGCTCAGCACGCATCCTTGAGGGGAACCGGTGCTCAGCATGCAGGTGGAGGACGTGTAGGGGCCGAGCAACACAGTCTGGGGTCTGTTGGTCAGAAAGTCCTTAATCCAGATGCGTGTGAGGGCAGGGAGGCCGAGAATGTCAAGTTTGGCGACGTGGATGTCTGGGATGATTGTGTTGAATGCCAAGCTGTAGTCCACAAAGAGCATCCTTGCATAGCTCTGCTGTTGTTCCAGGTGGCCCAGCACAACATGCAGAGCAGTGTTGATGGCGTCCTCAGTGGATCTGTTAGCCCAGTATGCAAACTGGTAGGGGTCCAGAGTGGGAGGAAGGCAGTCCCTGATGTGCTGGAGAACCAGCCTCTCGAAGCACTTCATGATGACTGGTGTGAGAGCAACAGGACGGTAGTCATTCAGGTGGACGGCTGGTGACTTTTTGGGGACAGGAATAATGATGGAAGTTTTCAAGCAGGAGGGGATGACTGCTTGAGCCAGGGAGCGGTTGAAGATCCTGCAGAATACATGTGACAGTTGGTGGGCACATGTTTTGAGGACCTTGCCTGGTATTCCGTCGGGTCCAGTAGCTTTCCTGGGGTTAACAGCCAGGAGCGCGCGCCTCACATCGTGTTCCTCTACGGTGAGTGGGGGGGAGTTGGAGCATGAAGTGCGGGGGTGTGACGGTTGGGGCGAGTCAAAGCGAGCAAAGAAGCAGTTAAGCTCCTCTGCCAGCGATGCACTCGGGTCTGCAGAGGTCGTGCTGCTGCCACGGAAGTTGGTGATGCTCCGTAGACCCTGCCACACCTCCCGTGGTCTGTTACTGGCAAGGTGGGCCTCCAGCCTCCCCTTGTAGGTTGCCTTGGCTAGCTTGATGCCTTTGCTCAGGTCAGCACGAGCCACCCTGTACTGGGCTTTGTCGCCTGACCTGAAGGCAGCGTCACGGGCCTTGAGGAGAGAGCGAACCCTGCTGGACATCCAGGGCTTCGCATTTGGGAAGGTCCGTATAGTCCTGTGTAGGGACACAGTTTCCATGCAGAACTTGATGTAGTCCACTACACAATGTGTGTAGACATCAAGGTCCTGATGATCAAAGAGGCCCCAGTTTGTGTCTTGAAAGCAGTCCTGTAATTCACTCATGGCGCCGTCACGCCAGGTTTTCACAGTCTTTGTGGTGGGCCTGAATCTGCGCCTGAGAGGGATGTATGCAGGTGCGAGCTGCAAGGACAGGTGGTCTGACTGGCCGAGGGGGGCGAGTGGGAGGGCCCTGTATGCGTGCTTGATGTTCGAGTACACATGGTCGAGAGTGTTGTCTCCCCTCGTTGGGCACTTGACATGCTGGTGAAACTCTGGGAGTACAGTCTTTAAATTGGCCTTATTAAAGTCTCCCGCTACTACGTGAACGCCATCAGGGTGGGCCCACTGATGTTTATTGATGACGCACGCGAGTAGCGAGAGCGCCGTGCTAGTGCTAGCGTCGGGAGGGATGTAAACAGCTGTGACAATCACGACCGTTAGCTCCCTCGGGAGAAAATAAGGCCGGCATTTAACGGACATGAACTCGATGTCGGGGGAAGAGTGCTTCTCGACGATCGTGCTATCGCCGCACCAGTTCTCATGCACGTAAACACAGAGCCACCCCGCCCCGTCTCTTACCGGTGTCCCTTGTCCGATCCGCGCGATGTAGCGAGCGCCCGGCCAGCTGGATGCTAGCATCGGGGACGTCTGCGTGCAGCCAGGATTCCGTGACGACGATCACACTGCTGTCTCGCACATAGCGGTTTCCCAGGATTTGTAATCCCAGGTCGTCGATTTTGTGGACCACGGATCTGGCGTTGGTGAGGTACAGACTCGGCAGTGGTTGCCTATGGGGCTGCCGTCGCAGCCGTTGCAAGACACCGGACCTGCAGCCCCGCTTCTGCTTCCTCTCTCTGCGTCGCCTGCGCCGCCTCCCGGTCCCGATGACAAGCCACGGTGAGCCGGGCAGCCTCGCCAGTTCGTCCGGAATTTTGCGATCATAGCATATTCAGTAAATATAAACCTGCTAAATTAAATAATTGACATTCTGTCCCATAAATGTTTAAAATGCCGGTAATTGCCATACAATCCTTCAAGGGTCGACGAGCGATGTTCGGGAGGAGGAGCAGTGGTGGTGGTGCGTTTCCCTCGGGCATGTGTCGGTAAATCCAGCGGAGTTCAGCGGCAGTGGATTGAAGTTGTCCTGACACAGGTTGATGACATGACAGGAACAGGCAGAAGTGCGAGAAGCAGACTGGCCTGCGGGTCCACATGGCAGACAGGTGCTAACTTTGATAGGTAAGCTAAACTTTAGCCACAGTAGACGCGTCAGCGACTATGCAATCGGTGGGTGGCATTCATGAGAATCGGGATCGCTCAACATACAGATAATAATAAATAAAATCACTGTAACTGGAGGGATTGTAAACTGCTAAAGCAGGTACAACAAGCGGATCCAAAAAATTTCTGAGAGTTACCGGTGAGCAGTGGCAGCCAAACGTGCCAGCGTCCACTCAACCGGGAGTTGATTCAATATTCACAATATTTTATTATTTTGTCGTACAGTTGTTTAAAAATGGCTCGCTATCGCCCCCTAGAAAAAAAAAAACAACAAAAAAAAACAGCCCCATATCTCTGTTTCACCAAACTGAAAATTTGATGAAGTGTGTACAAAGCCAAGACCTAATAAAAAGTCTCATGGAGCCGTATGCTAAATTGAACAGGAAGTCGGCCATTCTAAATTTATCAGAATCCGAAATCCTTTTATTGTCATTGTACAGTGTGCAACAAGATTAGGGAGCTCCCCTCTCCAGTGCAATACAACAATAATTTAATCAAATATATAAATTAGATAAATAAGAGAATAAATATTGTGATGGAAAATAGTATGAAATTGGAGAAATACAACACAATACGTCGCTGTTCAGCAAGGTAAGGGTGGTCGTGTGTGTGTGCATGTGTGTGAGAGTTCAGAATGGTGATGGCTCTCGGAAAGAAAATTTTTTTCAGTCTATTAGTCTTTGATTTGATGCACCTGTAGTGCCTGCCAACAAATTTACTTCAAACATTGACGAGGCTTTGAAAACAAAAGCTGCTCTAACTTTAACTACAAGCAAATTCCTCTTGAAGATTCCTCACGTTATTTCTCGGAAATATTTCACATTTCCAACGTGCCAGTACCCCAACGTTGTCCGGGTGGCGAGGGCTCTTTATAGCTGCTCGCAGCTCTAGTTTTTAATTAATTTTTTTAAATCAATGGTGATGACAGTGAAATATGTCTTGTCTGGTATCATGATAGCTGGAGGATATTTTGTCATGATATTTTAGTCAGGCCTGATAACAGTGATGTATGCTGATTTAAGGCTACTTTTATTTTGAAATGCCGTATCACATTTTGGTGGGACCGCATTTGATGGACAACTGGGGTTGTCTAGTGTCCCCCAAAATGGGTCTGATATCACGATAGCTCGAGGGTATTTTGAAATGATTATTTTAAAATCAGTGTTGATGACAATGAAATGTGCATATTTCAGGTGGGTTTTTTTTTTATTGTGAAATTACACATCAGATTTTGATGGGACCATTTTTGATGAACAGCTGGGGTCGTCTAGTGTCCAACAAAACTAGTCTGGTATTACGACAGCTCCAGCTCTTTTATTTTAAAATGCCTCCTTACATTTTGATGGGACTACTTTTGGTGGAAAGCTGTGTTGTCTTGTGTCCTCCAAACCTGGTTTGGTATTACCATAGCTAGAGGATATTTTTTAATGAAATTTTAAAGTCAGGCATGATGACAGTGAAATGTGCAGATTTCAGGCAACTTTTAGTTTGAAATTACAAATTAGATTTCGATGGGACCACTTTTTATGGACAGCTGGGGTAGTCTCGTGTCCCACAAAACTGGTCTGGTATCACGATAGCTCGAGCTATTTTTTTTTTAACTCAGTGGTGATGACCGTGAAATAAGCGAATTTCAGGCTACTTTTATTTTGAAGTGCCACATCACATTTTGATGTGACCACTTTTGGTGGACAGCTGGTGTGGTCTAGTATCCCCAATCCTGGTTTGGTATCACGATAGTTTGAGGATATTTTTTAAAGATTTTTCTTTTAAATCAGTGTTGATCACAGTGCATATTTCAGGTGATTTTTTTATTTTTAAATGCCACATCAAATTTTGAAGTGACCACTTTTTGTGGACAACTGGGGTGGTCTGGTGTCCCGCAGAACTTGTCTGGTATCACGATAGCTTGAGGATTTTGTAATGATTTTAATTTTTTTAATCATTGGTGACGACAGACAAATAAGCAAATTTTCACGCTTTTATTTTTAAATATCCCATCAGATTTTGATGGGACCACATTTGTTTTTACGGTTCCGTCACCACGCGAGTGGCTACCTGCTAAAGCAGCACGGCTCACTATTTGAGCCTTTTTCGCGTGTTTTTTCCTTTACCCAGTTTTATTTATTTTACCTCATCGCAGCAATGGACATCCAAATTGCGGTGGTTTTATTGCTGCTGGGGGCTGTTTTTTGCGTGATCGTGTCCGGAGATGTCACTGGGAGCTACGGATCAATCGTTTACACAAGAGATCAGCTGTTAGCACTTCGTGCTAACCCCGTGCCGACTCCCGGAGCGAGACCCGATATCCCCCACGAGTTGAGGAGGAAGAGACGGGGGATGTCGCGCGGGGGCGAAACGCCAGGCAAAGAGGAGGCGTGACCACCCCGTCCTCCTGTCCGTTTTTATGGGAAATGTTAGATACCTTCCCAAGAAAATGGACGCGGCACGAGAGGAACTTCCAATGAGCTAGCTTGCTGATGTTCACGGATTCATGGCTAACAGACCTAACGCCGGACACCGTCGTGGAATTTGACGGCTTCCAAATACTACTTGCGGACAGGACACTGGAAAGCGGTAAGAGGAAAGAGGAGGGCTGGCTGTGTTTGTTAATGATAGATAGTGTAACCCTAGGCACATCACAGCTAAGGAGCAACTTTCCAGTCGGGACAATGAGCTGCTAGCTGTTAGCATGCGTCCATACTTGACAAGCATCGCGAGTTAACAAGGACGTGCACGTAACAGGTGCGTGAGTAAACTGCTTAAAACTTTGATCGTCATTCAGCTGACCTACAAATTGAGACGCTACAGTCAGTTTGACGTTTTTGTTTGCTTGATTGTGGATTGACATGGAGGAACAAGACAGTGGAAAGCGGACATTAAAAATGACGGAGAAAAGCTGTAGAAGATCACAAGCCTAAACGGATGCAGGCACGCAGGTGCAAATTTGCTCAATTGACCTCCATGCAACGTCAAATTGAACAATTGATGGAGGATGATGCAAATGTTGACGCTGTAAAAAACTGAGCTTCGTGTTTGCTTTAGCGGCATGGAGCAAGAATTTGTGGACCTCAATTCCGGTGTGCAAAATTTAAAGACTGAAGAGGATTTTGCCGATGACCAAAATAACTGGTTTGATCCAAAAAATGTAATTAATGGAAATGTGAGCAATGGAAGAAGGACGTTTTGAAACGTGCAGAGGAAGGATGCAATAAACAAATATCACCTGATGATAGTAGATCTGCATCAACTAACTACACCCATAGAAGTAGAAGTAAAGAATCTAACAGACAGAAGCTCACTTCTGTCAACGTCTTCAATTAAATTAAAGGCTCAAATGGAACGAGCATGTTTAAAGGCAAAGGCTGCTGATTTACAACAAAGGTTGGCACTTGAGCAAGAAGAAGCTGCAATTAAGGCAAAGAAGCAAATGCATGCAATGCAAACGGCACTCCCTGAGTCTGATGCTAAATTGGATGTCTTGAGAAGATATGAAAATACCCAGGAGGATGGTATCCACATTCCTGATGAGTGTGTTACAATTTAAACAAGGAAAAACATTCAATTACCATCACAGCCTATCAGAGCAACAAGCAGTGTTGACCTGAAATGCTCCCACTTCGACTATTCCAATGGCTAGATTTCCACATCAGACAGAAAGTAGAGAACAACAGGGACATGTGCTTGATGGCCTTTGCCAAGCAATCTCACAGCAAGCCAGTGTCGCAGAATACTTAGCAAAGAGTCAAAAAGCATCGCTACTTCCCGAACTTTCCATTCCTACGTTTAAAGGCGACCCTCTGCATTATAAAACCTGTATAGGTGCCATTGAACATGGGATTGAAGGCCGTACAAGTGATAACCGTGATCATCTTCAATTTTAGCTGCAGTATACTAGTGAACAACCACATGAGTTGGTGAAGAGCTGCATCCATATGGAACCTCTGACAGGATATACCAAAGCAAAACAAATCTTGAAGGAGTTTTATGGTGATGACTTCATGATAGCAGAAGCATATTTAAAGGAAGCCATGGATTGGCCAACAATCAAGTCTGAAGATGGTGTTGCACTTCAGTCTTTCACATTATTCCTTATGGGCTGTTTGAACATAATGGCAGATGTTAATTACATGGAGGACTTGGACAACATGGCTAATATAAAGGCATTGGCAAACAAACTTCCATACAGACTTATAGAATCTTGGAGAAAATTTGCCTGCAATCTCCAAGAAAGAACAAATAGAAGAGTGAAGTTTAAGGATTTTGTTGACTTTGTTGACAAGCACGAAAGATTCTATAAAACAGAAAACAAAATCACAACACACAGAAACACCAAAATCAAAGAAAGTCTTCACAACAGTCATTGTGCCCGCCAAGATGGAAAACAACAAAACCACCACGCCAAAGGCAGAACCTGTTTCAGTGGATGCTATTGCCAAACCATGTGCTAATTGTAATGGAGAGCAACAGTCTCACAATTTGTAAGGAATTTAGGAGAAAGCATCACAAGGATAAGATTGACTTCTTGAGGAGCAAGGGTCTGTGTTTTGCATGTTTGATGCACGGTCGCATTAGCAGTTGCTGGAAACAAAAGCTTCAATGTCAAGAATGCTCTAGACTGCATCCTACAGCACTACACATTGTCCATAAACTTCTGCAAAGAAACAGCCTAAGACGATTGTGAATAGCAGTACCTATTAAGCGCCCTCGTACAAACAACAGAAACCTGGGGTGTCACTGGGGCCTGTAAATAGGACTGCATCCTTTCAATAATTCCGGGATGGGTCAAGGCACAAAAAGGAACCAAGACAGTGACGACTTACTGTCCGGTTTAAAAATGCCCTGACGCCTTTTTTTAGACTGAAATAACTTACTAAAGTTTTCGTTTTGTGCCATTCAGAATGGGAGAGGGAGCCAGGAGGCGAAACAGCCGTCTTGCCAGTTCAATCCCGCACACCCTCTGACTCTCACCCTCCGTTCTGCCTTTTTATTGAAACTAACTCATCAATAACTAATCACCAGAAGACAGAAAAGCATCAACAACTAATCACCAAGAGACAGAAAACATCAATAACTCACGGTATAAAGGTCAGTTTAACTAAAGCATCAATAACTAATCACCAGGGACTCCAGCAGGCAGAAAATCATAACCCAAGGTCAGTTTAACTAAACACATCTTCAGGATACGGTGTCTGTGTGTGTGTGTGTTAAAATAACAAGTAAGTGTCTCTGTGTGTGTTAAACATTAATGAGTGTATAAAAACATGATTATGAATACACAAACTGATTACCTATCCTCAGCCCATCTTACATTTCCCCCCTGTTGTGGATTTAAAAATCATGTCCTTACGGCTTTAAGACAGATCATCATAATGAAATCATACAACAGTGTGATCATCAGTGGAGGAGCGAAAACCTCACATTAGGGAAAAATTCCCCTCCTCCCTTCCGGCGTAGAATGAGATCCTCATAATTTGATGACCATCAGGGAATAAAACTTGTCCCTGGGGTGACTTGGTGGAGGCCCTTGCCTCGTTGTAGGAGAGGACAGCCGTCCTTACCTCCCGGATCTTCGTGTATGGTGTGTGTGTGTGTGCACGTGTGTGGACAGGGGCAAGAAGTCCATGTGTTTTTACGTTTTAGTGTCCAGTTTGAGTTCGTCATTCTCAACATTAATCAGGTTGTAACGGTACATTTGGGCAACAAACCTACGATTAACCATCATCTTTGTCATAAAAATAATGCAACATGAACAGACTAAACATAACAAAATGAAAACTATAATTATCCCTATATATTGTTTTTTTAAATTCTTCATAGTGGTCATAACATCAATAATTGTTTCATTTTTATTAAAAATTTAAATGCAGTAATGTACTCCAATCAAGGCTGATATTCCTTTGTTATGTACGTCATTAATTTCCAAACAATATCTAATCTTTTTGTTCTGTGGCTTCAACATATTTATCATCTCATCAATATTAGCACCACAGAGTACTGAGTTTCGAGATCCTCACAATAGTCGTTCTCAAAATGATATATTTTTTTATCAATTTAGCTTTGTTAAGGTAAGATATTTTATTGACAATCTAACATTAATATGCAAAGAACATGTACATTAGTACGAAATGTAAAAAAAAATTGTGGTGGGGGGGTGCGAATTGTTTTCTTCTTGGTAGGGGGGGCATGACAGGAAATAATTGAGAACCACTGGTCTAGTCACACACCAGCTCGGGTTCATTCCCTACCAGAGAAATGACATTCCATGTCCCCAGAGCTAGGCGCTTTATGTTGCCGGGGATTGGACTGCCTTTGACTGCCTCCTAGCTCAAAGGAAACCCAAATTCTTTGGTCCCGCCCACTGGTAGTGAGCCGAAGCCCTTGTATTAAATAATAAATAAATACATAAAATAAAAAAATTAATAAATTTAAAAAACGGACCGATCCACTGCTTGGGTTAGTTTGACCCACCTTGAGATCCGTTCCCACTCAGTGACAGTGTCTACAAGCCACTGCCACCAGGCCAGTGAACCGACGTCCAGGCAGTGACAAAAAACGTGATCAAATTACATTGCTCATCATAAGGTGTTTGTGAGACGCTCTTTGTATGTTTCCTCAATTAAGACCTGTTTTCCATTGGTGTATTTGAAAAAAGTGGTGAACCTGTTAAATTCACTACAAAACGTTAAGAAGATGAAAGTAATGTTTGAAGGAATATTATTTTTCTATCGACATGCCGGCGGGCGGGCACAGATAGAGAGTGATAAAGCAGCACCACCCGCGCGGGGCGTGCTGACGAAAAGGCAAGCGCTCCTCCTCTCATCGCGTCCTTATTAAGACAGAAAAAAGACGCTGTTGAATTTGACCTATTCGCAGTTCGAGCAGGTGCTTAACGCTGGAGAATATCACCACTTCGAAGTTCGAACTGCTGTTGAAACGGAGAGGTAAGTGTTTTTCGTTTGTTTTTATTCAAAACATGCCTCGAGTGCATTTGTTCATGGTTAGAGATAGTTGTGTGGAAAACACTATACAAAGTAGCACCATGGATGTGGGCCTACAACACTGGCCTAGCAAACATGTGCTCCTACATCGACATAATTGACGAGCTCCAGTTAAGCATTGAATAATTATAAAACGTCATGGTGCTTTTACTCATTTAAAGAACTAAACCGACGCGTATTTTCATCCGGTGGTCAGGTTTGCATTGAATGTGAGCACGAGGGACGCTAGCTTGTTGCGTTAGCTTTGCGGAGCTAACAGCTTGCACTTTTGTTATAGAACAACAGAATGCAAGTACCATGATAATTTCTGTCATTAATTTTTGTGTAAGACACGATGTTCACTGGTTAATTACATGATTCTTAAAGCAAAGGTTACTGTGAATGCAATTTTGGTAAGATTTTTGTAGTCACACTGCATAAATCTGTCTGTCTGTTGTTTAAACTTCAATATAAACTATTATGGTTGAAATCATTAATTGGGATGGAGGGATTGATATTTTTTTAATTTATAATTTATTTTTCTTACACTGATATTGTTAAAACTCCATTTAGCCTATAGTATTAATAATTCTCAACACAAAACTGTCTTTTTTCTTTATAGAATAAACAATGCCTTCCCTGAGATGCAGGAAGTCCCCAAAGCAGGATACTATTGAACATGCAGTCAAGGGTCTGGACAAGACTGCAGAGTTAGAAGCGAAGTATATAAACTCATTTAAAGGTATGATGTTAACGCTTTTGCTAAGATATATTATTGTTTTCTGATAACCAAGCTGACATCGTTTTTTAAGTGGTTATTTTACATTAAGAGTGTCTTGACCTTTTCTTTTGTCAGTTTCAAGTTATTTCAGTGAGCGTGAAACCTGATGGTAGGAGTTCTACCTAAATTAAGGCTGTACTTGATGACGCCCTCCGGCATTTTTATACCACAATAGACCAGTGAACAAGTCCGATATTGATAGTCTAGTGTAAAGCACGTTATACGTCACAGAGATCACGTGACGCGATCCAATATGACTGTGTATACAGTGTATGTCATTGTTATGAAACTAAATAATCTTAAAGTTTTTTTTTACGTAACCAGGTGCCATTGACATTTGTACTTTCAGTCCTAATACATACTGGCTAATGCAATGCTGGAAAATGAATTTTGGCTGGTCTGTTCCTTTAAAATCATAAAGAAGGGCTCTGCTCTATCCCTCACAAGAAGCAATGTTTCAAACCACCCTACATTAGTATAGTGGCCCAAATGAATATGATGACTCCTTATTTGTGTGCTTAAAAATATGACGAAGCTATCTTGATTTCCCTGTTAACTAGGTCGAGGAGTATTTACCAAGGCCCCTTTCAGGAAAGACGACTTTATTCTTTATTATGGAGTACAGAGGAAAATTGATAGATTCTGATAAATCTCAACGCAGGAAGATGGATGGAAGAGGCACTGTCTTTTTGTTTGACTTCCGCCGGCAAGAAAAAACTTGGAGGTGAGGCAAAGATTGAGATGTTATCTTATTTTTGTTTTTATTTAAAAAAATAAACACATACTCATCCCATAAGTGTTAGGGGAAAAATCATTCTCTAAGCAAAAATGTATACCGTATTTTCGCACCCAAAAGACGCGCCGTGTCAAAGGGCGCAACACCTGTTGAGGCCGCTATTTCTGTCTTTGTAACATATACTGGACGCACCGCCTGACAAGACGATAGCACAGCTGCTGTTAGCATAGCATGAACTTGGCAGAGCTGCCCACACTGACACAGCCGATAGCAGCCTACTATGCCCCAATAACATGAGCAATCACCCCATTGTTGCAGCAGACGCCAAGTCTCTAT
Organism: Idiotropiscis lumnitzeri; assembly: GCF_059441095.1. Taxonomy (NCBI): domain Eukaryota; kingdom Metazoa; phylum Chordata; class Actinopteri; order Syngnathiformes; family Syngnathidae; genus Idiotropiscis; species Idiotropiscis lumnitzeri. The sequence continues at coordinate 190,479 of NW_028283680.1, forward strand.
TGACAATAGCTGACAATGGCTCAGGCCAATATTAGGTGCATTGGCAATAGCCTACAAAGCAACGTCAGGGGAGGGACTTGGCTGCTCACCACACTCCTTAGAGTCACGGTTTCAAAAAAAAATAAAAAACTCATCATACAAGCAAACAATGAAACATAGAAATAAGATTAACACAAACATGTATCTCTCATGCCATCAATATACCCAAAAAAAATGAAAATAATACAAAAGCCACTCAGCCTTAGCTAATTCAAGCAATGCATTCTGGGAGCAGAGACCCACAATCCCATAGCTGTTTAGAGAGATTTGCATGGCTGTTTAAAGAGATGTGCTGTTATGCTTTGGACTTTTTGTCTGTTGTCTAAACCTGGGACGTTTCTTGCTTGCAATAACATAAATGATAAGACAGACTAAGACAGCTGCCCTTTGTCCAGCTTTTTCCAACACCATCACCCAAACATTATAGTCAGATGGTGTATTTGTCACGGTCGATTGTAAGCATGGACAACTCACTCTTTGCCCAGCAGGGTGTGCTAACATGCACTTCCAACAGCTCGTTGATGACAAGGGCTGATGGACGTGAGTGGTACTTTGTCCATTTAATGGACGCATCGACTGACAGGGCGCTTTGTTTGCTTATGACTGCGAAAATACGGTAATTACTTTTATTCATGCGTTGAATCTGTACAAATGAAAATATAGACCATGAAGTCTCAAAGACAAGCTGTTAATAGGGTCTGATTCCAATAGAAATTTCTTGTATGATTTGATTTAGAAGATTTAAAAATTGTGGATTTCCTATTTTTATGTTTTGTGTACACAAGATTGTCTCAAAGATTAATTTCTGACATTGATTGAATAATTGTTTTTTTTTTTTTTTAAATCTATTTTAAGTGTTGATGCCGCTCAAGAAGATGGCAGTCTGGGAAGACTGGTTAATGATGACCACATGCACCCCAACTGTAAAATGAAGAAGAAGACAACAGAGGACAGACCACACCTCTGTCTGTTTGCGCTCCGAGACATTGATGTTGGCGAAGAAATAACTTAAGACTATGGACCAGCTGGCCTTGGAGAACACAGGTTTGTAAGATGCATCTTTAAGTACAATAACAGAGCCCACTTGTGGTGTTCTGGTGATGTAGTTTCCAATTAGTTTGGCAATCTAATAAATGTATGTTGAGGTTTCTATGGAAGTTGAACATGCTGACTGACTGGGGGAGTTCTCCATTGTCCACTATCTGTAATTCAAATTTGTGGGTCTGAGTCAAAGTTTGGCTCTTCAGGAACAACGAACTGGTCAGGGAGTGACAGTATTACAAAGTTCTGCGTTACTCTTTTCTGGGCGGTGGCCCTGTTAGGCCATCATATGCCATATTGCAAATATCCCCATTGTGGGACTAATTAAGGACATCTTTATGTTGTGGTTTCCCTACCAGAACCAGCACCAACCCTGTATATTCATGATATAAAACACTGTTTCAATTTGATATTTAGCCTTTCTATACTGTAAAAATAGAAGACCCCAGGCTTTCCTGCGCCCCCTTGCCCAATTGGTGGTGTTCAGGAGACAACCTGGGACTGAAATATCAGTCACAACCAGTGTTGTTTTCGTCACTGATGACTATGACGAAAATACTTCGTTAACGCCCCTTTTTTAATGACGATGACAAGCTAAACGAGGTTCTTTTATGACGAAAACATGACGTGATGTACATGAATTTTTTTCGTTGACGAGACAAAATTGTTAGCATGTGGTTCATAAATTATTTTATGTTGCTTTTAGTGAAATAAAGCCACAACAGTTGCCCAACAAAATGTTTTGCTTCTCTGCTTATTTTGGAGCAGTGAGCATTGATTCCACTGTTGCCACTTTTTTCTGTTTGTAATGAAGAATCCTTTGTAGTCCATCCAAAAGTCTTTGTTATTGGGTGGAAACCTTGAATGCCTTGTTTTAACTCAAATGGACTTAAACCCATCCATCCATCCATCCGTTATCTGTACCGCTTCTCCTCACTAGGGTCGCGGGGGGTGTTGGAGCCGATCCCAGCTGTCTTCGGCAGTAGGCGAGGTACACCCTTGAATTGGTGTCCAGCCAATCGCAGGGCATACATAGACGAACAACCATCCACGCTCACACTCATGCCTAGGGGCAATTAGAGTGTCCAAGCAACTTGCCATGCATGTTTTAAGAATATGGGAGGAAACCGAATTACCCAGAGGAAACCCACGCAGGAAGGCCGGAGCCAGAATCGTACCTACGACCTCAATATTGTGAGGCCATCCTGCTAACCAGTTGGGCCACCGTGCCGCTTGGACTAAAACCTTTGTGAATAAATTGACGAAAACTAGGGTAAAACTTTTTTTGCGTTTCCGTCGATTAAAACTGGACTAAAACCCTTTTTTTAGTTTTCGTTGACTAAAACTGGACTAAAACTATAACGAATTGGGATGACTAAATGTGATGTAAACAAATCAGCACTTTGTCCAAATGACTTGGACAAAATCTAAAATGCCTGCCAAAAACAACACTGGTCACAACACGCGTCTACAGAAGATTAATTGGCATGGGCGAAATTAATTAGTTTTATTTCATTCATGAGCTTATGTTTTGTTTTGGGTGGCTAAGGCTTAAAATGTGTAAAAATCTTATCCAACCTCAAATATAATTAATTCAATAAATTTATGATGCTACTAAAACATCGAAGCAGCCTCCTCCAGGCTTTACAGACTCAGAAATGGAGGTATGCGTATCGTGTACTCATCCTGTCGTGTCTCGAGATGTTAAAATTGCAGTTAGATAGACGTGTGCTGATTAGACAAGACTTCTAATATATCTGGTGTCACAGGATATTTGTCAGTGAATGTGTATGTCTGGTTTGAGGCTCACTCAGCTTTTTCTTGTGTTGTGGGGTCCAGTTGAGTTGAATTGCGTGTCAGGTATGTTGGCCATCTGACACCCAACTGTCAGGTTTGTGTTTGTGGGGACCCCGTAGAGCCATTTTTATTGTTGACATAAATCATAGCTAATCATCTTTTCCTTCATTATCATATGAAATACAGTTAGGAGTTGTATGTGCCTTTACTATGTTATAATCTTAGAACCTACAGCCACTACAGGTGTCCGACAAGAAGACTTTTGGCTGTCCTGTGCTCCATTGCGCCCCTGGTGGCGTTCAAAAGACAACCTGTGACTGAAATATCAGTCACAACATATCTCTACTGAAGATTAATTGTCATGCGCTAAAGTAATTGGTTTTGTTTCATTCGTGAACTTGTTAGTTTTTGTTTTGGGTGGCCAAAGCCTAAAATGTGTAAAATTCTGATCCATTTTCTTTTTTTAATTCATTAAATTAATATTCAACTTGTTCATTAGGATGGAGGACAACCGACAATGACTGAATCGGCTGAGGTTGATGCCACCAGAACATCGAAGCAGCCTTCTCAAGTTTTGACAGACTCTGAAAAGGAGGTATGCGTATCATGTGGTCATCCTGTCGTGTCTTGAGATGTTAAAATTACAGTTAGATAGACCTGTGCTGGTTGGACAAGTTTTCTAATATATCTGGACATAAATCGTAGCTAATAATATTTTCCCTCATCATCATATGATATACAGTTATGCCTAGTATATGTCTTTACTATGTTACAATCTAAGAACCTACCAGCCACTACAGTTCTCTCATTGGGAGACTTAAGCTTTCGTCAGGTTGTCGACTGCTGCATTGCCCTCTTATTGGCTTTAAGTACACAACCTGTAACTGAATTATCTGTCAGAACAGAACCTATGTGTCTACAGCAGGTGATTTGGCATGTGGATTCTTCAGATTTTTAGAAAATAGGTAAAATTGTGATCAAAAGTTTAAAATGTCTAAAATTCTGGTATAGTTTGCAATAGTATATCTATTAAATCATTTCAAAACTTCTTAACAAGGATGGAGAACATTGGCTGTGACCGAATTGGTTGAGGTTTAGATTACCAGGACCATTGAGCAGCCTCCTCGGGATCTACAAATTTAGGAATGAAGATATGCATCCCATGTTACAATCCTGTTATGGCCCGAGGTTTTGAAGTTGCAGTTACATATTGGGCTGGGCGATATGGCTGATAAGTACATAGCGATATAAGTATTTCATATGGGTCCATCGATACACATTGAATTCTTTTTTTATATTATTTTATTTATTATCGTTTTTATTTTCCAATATTTTCACTGCCCTGTTAAAAAAACATTTAATGTAGTTTTCCTCCCGGGAGCTTTTTGTTACGGTCAATTAATTTTGTTATTACATTATTTTGTCATATCATTCATCAATATTTTAGTTTTTTTTTTTTTTTCAAATAGAATTAAGACCTTTTTCTGTGCAGATTCCTCTGGGGATTAAGTATTTAATGGGTTCTCAATTTTCTCTTGGACTCTGATGCAACCCAGTCTCCTCCCTTGGACAAAAAATATGGGCTGAATCTTCCTTGGAATAACGACACAGATTCTGACGAATCATTGTCAAATCCTGCCCCTGAACTTTGCGCCTCAGACCCAGACCATATTACTATCCCAAGGCTCAGGAGGACCAAAAGTATACAGGTAAACAACCCATATAGATTTCAGGGAATCTTACAAGCAAATTGCATATATTTTATTGGTCTCCTGCCTTCTATCCTTTATATTTCGTTGTTGTTGTTTTTTAGATTAAAAAAACAGGCTGACTTTGGAATGGATAAGCATTATTACTCCAACTCAGATGACAGTGGAGATGAATATATTCCGGATACAAGTGAGGCCTCTGATTCAGACGGAAGTGAATCTTTGAAAATTGTGGACCCTCTCTTGAAGTCTAAGAATGCCTTCAGAGATTTTTCTCCCACACCACGAATCTCAAAAGCCACCTCAACGCAGGTTGTTAATCAAGGGCGTTCACCCGTTCGGAGGAGTAGCAGCACTGGTGTGATTCTTGAATTCTATGGCTCTTCAAATATTTGTGCAGTTTAACACAAATCATCCAAAATAGAATTCAAGCACATCTGTGACAGAAATTCAAATTCAGAAGTCAAAGAGAGAGAACAAAAAAAAAAATCTAATGCTGCGCTTCTTCCGAAGACATATACTGTAAACATTAAATGTATGTTAGGACAATCTTGAAAAAAGTATTAGAACACCCTTTACTTTTATTTCTTGTTAATTTTATTAACCAAAATATGTCCATTTTTATTACAGATTAATGAATACAAAATTAAAACTCTAATCAGCTACTTTTTAATCGTTATATTTGTATAAACAAATGTTATACATCTGTGTGTTAACTTATACAAGAAATGACGGAAAAGCAAGGGTGGTTTAGTATTTTTTTATCGTATATAGTCTGTATAATATCTTTAACCTATGCTGATGCTGTTTAATACTGATTTAAATAATAATAATAATGTCATAATCTGTTGGTTTTACATGAACAAAACCTTTCAAGCACTTTTTAAAATTCTAAATACTACCTCTTGTCAGTAAGTTGGTTCACAGCACTGCCTTGGAGTGAAAGTGTGTAGTGCTGAGACAGTCGGTATGTGCTGAGTCGTCTGACGTTTGTGTGACTGGTACCCAGGAAGGTAGCAAAACCAGGCAGTGTGTATGTCGTACCCAGGAAGGCAGAGAAACCAAGCAATATGTATGTGGTACCCACGAAGGCAGAGAAACTAAGCAGTGTGTATGTGGTACCCGGGAAGGTAGCAAAACCAGGGAGTGTGCATAGATACAGACCCCAAAAGTGATTAAAACCAAATAAAGTCCCCAGAAGATCATCTGTAGTCAGGTGAAGGACCCTGTACTTTGTTCAACTCATTTACTCCCTTAGACGTACAAAGACGTCTTTTAATGCAATGGCGCCCTCTACCAAAGACGTATAAGTACGTTTCCTGTCTTTTTTACGTCATAGTGTACATAAGGGTCTGATGCAACCTCTGACTGAGAATCAGCCTTGTCCGCATTGTGAATCATGTAAAAATCACCCAGCAGGGGGCAGAGGTGCAAAAGATCCGCCTTGAATCTGCGCCAGAGGTACAAATGGGGGGCGGGATCCTGGGGTAGACTTATAAGTGTGGAGAGCAGCGTGGGTAGCAGCAGCATCGGCAGCACTAGCAGCAGTCGCATTAGTAGCGTTAGCAATGAAATCCTCCAAGCAAATGACGATCGAGGAATGCGTTTTTGTAAAAAAAAGCTTCCTAAAAGCATCAAGGCGATGGAGACGCTTTGGTTGAGAGGATGACGCTTCGTCGTCGTCACAACAAACAGGCGTCTAAAGAGGGTGCGCGTGCCTTGCGGCCTGCATCGCCTGCCTTCGGACAATAGCCAAAGCAGCTGAGAGTCCTCACCAGATCCCCCCGAACGAGGAGGTAAGCGCTCGCAAGTTACCATTGAACATGTGGTTTTACCCCTCATGCTTTTATTGTACATATCATGCATCTTGCGGGCAGAAAATGTCGCATAAATGTGCAGTTAGACGCGAGCGTATCTCCTCCCCGACGAGGAAACAACAATACTGAATGGTGTGGTAATCATGCATACTTTCTAAAATTCACAGATTGTGCATCCCGCGGCAAGAAAGTTCCTCCTCGTCTTGTTGGTGTAAAGAAAGGTAAATTATAATATGAAACTTCACACGCCAGCAATAAAATGCAGCAATAAATATATATTTCCAATTGTTTATATTTCTGTAATTTACAGGTTGTGCATCAGGAAGCAGTGGTTCCGGATGGCGTCACACTGGATGGCAACCGAGGAAAATCGACTTTACAGCAACCCCTGGACCACTGAATGCCGCTGCCCATTTGGAGTCTGAGGAGCCAGCTGATTTCCTGCAGCTGTTTCTCACGGATGAGCTTCTGCAGCACATCGCGGATGCCAGCAATCACTTTCCAGACAATTATTTTCACACAAACCCCAGTGGACAAACACAAGCTCGCCTATTTTCCACGGACCAGCAAAGCCAGACCACAACGAAAGTGTCGGGTCTGTTTGCGCAAAGGCAAACGGAGTGAAACAAGAATGTGGTGTGAACTATGTTGTGTGCCCTTGCATCAAGGCAACTGTTTTATTTTATATCACACAAAAAAAAAGTATGTATGACACTGATGTATTTCATTTTTGTACATAGTTCAACAGTTCAGTCGTTTAGTGTTATGTGCAAATAAATTTATTTTATCAAAAACATATTTTTTGTGCTTTTTTTTGTTATTTTATAGAAGGCATGCATTATTTAGATGTTAGAGGTGTCATAAAAGCCATAAATAATAGTGTCAAAGTTCAAATTATGGTCAAAATGCATCAGTTTACAAAAAGCTCATTTTCTCAGTTTTTTCCCCAGGGATTGGAGTTTTCATGAAATTTAGCTATTTTCAAATGCCGATTGTTCAAGAATGGAAAAAGATAGGAACAAACATTTTTTTTCTGTTGAAAGAAGAGAGTCTCATCTTTCTTCGGGTGTGCTCCATGTCTATATAGCATTAGAATACAATATTCTGTGGGCCTTGCAATATTAGTCAAAACCCAGGAAAACTCTGGGATTGAGTGGGTTGCTCCAGTGAAAATGGCTGGTATTTAATGAGTTAAGACTGGTTAGGACATCCGGCTCGCAGTCCCAAGGTGCAGGGTTCGATCCCGGGACCCAGCTTTCCTGTGTGGAGGTTGCATTTGTGAGTGAGTTTGAGCGCAGATGGTTGTTCGTCTTTGCGTGCCCTGCGATTGGCTGGCAACCACTTCAGGGTGTGCCCCGCCTACTGCCCGTTGACAGCTGGGTAGGCTCCAGCACGCTATCCTTGTGAGAATAAGCGGATTGGATATTACATGTATGTGTTTATGCCCTAGGCCAGGCGAGGGCAAACTACGGCCCGGGGGCCACATGCGGCCCGTTAAAAGTTTTAATCCGGGCCGCCGAACTTGAAAAAAATTTAATGAATAAACCTTGTTAATGTTTTATTTTCTAAACACTGTGGTTTTCAAAGACAAATATTATTGTTGGAATGCTTTTATTCACTTTCATATAAAATTAAATGTATTTTTTTTCTCAGATGAGGTGAGGTTTCCAAAACACTCCATCCATCTGCTCCTGGTCCGGCCCCTCTGTCATATTTTAGAACCCATTGTGGTCCTCCAATCAAAAAGTTTGCCCGCCCCTGCCCTAGGCTTTGTGTCTTTGCTTGGTTGACTGTGTAATGAGTGTATGAATGCATTTCTTTCTACCAGACACCTTGGACTTCCCATGGCAGATTAATAATCTATTTTATCTATCCATCAGGGTCACGAATGTCATTTGATGAGTAGAGAATTTAGAGTCTCCAATTAACCTAATATACATGGATTTGCGCATGGAAACCTGAGAAAAAGCCCTTAGTCCTACTTTTCCATCTGAACCACTTTATCCTCACGAGGGTCACAGCCGTGACATCCCAGCTGACTTCAGAAAGTAAGTGGGCGACGACTCATGATCTCTTGGTTGAATAATATTGTTAGGGGCTCAAAATGGCCCTCTACAATAAAATGGCAGAAGAATATTACATACTCTCTGGCAGAAGAATATTGCGTTTTTTTGTTTTGTCCAATTAACTTAAATAAAACTTGGGAAAATTTAATGATTACATGTAAACCAGCTGGTCTTCCCCATACCAAGCCCTGGCTAAAACTGACTGAAAAATGCATGATGTGTGCCTTTTAAACTCCTCGGCCCATCCACTATGCCAGGGATGGGCAAACTTTTTGATTGGGAGGGGGGGGGGGCACAATGAGTCCTAAAATACATTTAATTTTAAACGAAAGTGAACAAAAGCATTACAACAATATATATGTCTTTGAAAAACCACAGTATTTAGAAAATAAACCATTAACAAGGCTTATTCATTTAATTTTTTTCAAGTTTGGGGGGCTGGATTGAAACGTTTAACGGGCCACAAGTGGCCCCCGGGCCGTAGTTTGCCCAAGTGCCCTAAGCCAATTGATTCTAAAAAATAACAGTTTTCTTCATCAAAACAACATTTTATGATCAACATAAATGTTAGTGAGTACATAAAGGTATACTCATTCGATCTATCATAACCCCATGCACTTAGACTGTACAAAAAAAAGAAAATTTTTATTTTAAAACCTAGTATTTCGCCATGACGTCACACGCTAGCGTCAAGTGCTTGGCGCTAAAAACCCGGAAGTAACAGCGGCGCTCGGTTTGAAAGTGGAGAGTTGTGCATGGTAGGCGAGTTCGGGAGAAATGTTTGTTGAACACGAGGACTGTGGCGTAGAAGATGGTTTAACAGCGATCTAGTGCGCACCCAACCGTGATGGCTGACCAACGAAATAAATGTGGACCGACGGAGTGGACTGACAGGACGTGGAAAACAGGTGTGTGGCATGTGTGCGTGTGCACGAATGTGGTAGCGCGTTCACTATGGTGGCAGCGATCGCAAAGCAGCAGCACCACTCCTTGACAAAAGTATTGTACTTTCTCTGATGTTTTGGGTTTGCTCTGCTTTGGGGTTTGTAGTTCTGGCCACGCAAAAGTAACAAAGCAAGTTCTTGGATGTCTGCTTTTTTCTTGAACTGTTAATTGGTTAACATCGTGGCTCTTATTTTTATCTAATGTATGGAGTTTGGTGGCTATCTATATGCACAACTATATTAGTTGCACTTGAAATTGCATACAGAAAATTAGTATAAATAGGTTACGCTATAAAGTATAACAATATTAACAATCGTTATTGTTGTTACTGTTTATTTATTTTATTTTGCAATAACTGTGCTCCAAGCTTAGCTGTTGTGCCAGCTGCCAAGTAAAAATATGTAATCTCACTCAATAATAGGAATAAATACTTAACTAACATCTCAATTTTTCGGGTTGGGCTGTGGGGGAGGGGAGGGTGGCTGCCTGACATAAAGCAGACTGTCCTGCACATGCGCAGACCAGCCGAGTGTGTGAAGTGTGCGTAAGTGCAGTACCGGGACCGACCACTAGACAGCGATCCTGAGTAATTTTTCCGCACACACATTTCTAGCACACTCGTCTTGTTTTTGTGACCTTCCTGGGAAGCCCTGAAACTTTGACAGGACCTCCCCCTGAGCTTCTTATCACTGAATTCAATGCTCTTTTTTGTGGGGCCCAGATTTTTGGTCCCCACAAAAATTTTGGTCCCCTACAGTGGGTGTGCTGTCCGATGTTGGTCCCCAACATGTAGCTTATACAAACACACACACACACCCCTACTTGTTTTTGTGACATTGTTGGGCCACCTGAGCAAAACTCACATTGTGGGAACCACCCTTTCTAGTGGTTGTACAGCTCTGAAAAAAATCAGGCAGTGTCCAGGAATTTAGTTAAACACAAAAACCACTTCAAATTACCAATTAATGACCTGGAGGTCAAATGAGTGACTCAAGTGCATGTAATTCAGTCACTGTAGCCCAAAGATTCTCTGGGCCAGTGGATGAACCATTATTCGTCTTGGACAGCATTGAAGCAGGCCGTAGCCTGGTTTCTAAAGCTGAAAGACTTACTGACAGAGTAAAGGAAAATAGAAAGGAGTTAATCACATTAGGTGAAGAAGGCAAGATGAATTTATTCAAGAGAACTGTCAAAGGAAAGTATTTGACCTGCGACGACTTGGATAAAGCAGAAAGAGAACTTGTGAAATACTGTCAAAGGCGAAGTTTCAAAAAAGATTTAGCCATATTTGAAAAACAAAAAAGGGTGAAGAAAAGTAGCCCACTTTACAAGTTCAATATAGTACTTCAAGATGGTGTCATGAGGGTTGGTGGACAGTTGAGCCACGCAGCCATGCCTGAAACAGCAAAACAGCAAGCCATCTTGCCAAGGATTCACATAACACAAAGCTAGTCCTGAGATACATTCATGAGATTACAGCTCACGCTGGAAGGAACCACATGATGGCTAATCTGCATCAACAGTTTTGGATACCTCGAGCTGCTAGAGTCATCAGAAGAGTGCTACCTGACGATCCGCCTTTCAAGAGAATTGGCGTTGATTATTTTGGTCCATTCTAAGTAAGTAGGGTTAGAGGACAAGTAAAGAGATACGGCGTGATTTTTACATGTCTCGCTGTACGAGCCGTACATCTGGAAATTGCATCTTCACGTGACACAGATGCTTGTCTCAACGCAATCCGAAGATTTCTTGTCAGAAGAGGACAAGTGAGAGAGATGTATTCTGATAACGGAACCAACAAGAATGGAACACTAAGTAAATCGAGAAACACTTGCTGCAAAAAGGTATTCAGTGGCATAGCAATCCCCCAGCAGGTTCCCACCACGGAGGAAGCTGTGAGCGACTTATTTGGTCTGTGAGAAAAATCCTGAATGTCACTGTAAAAGAACAAATTTCGGGTGAAGAAAGTCAATATACCTTGCTTGGTGAGGCTGAAGCAGTTATAAACAGCAGGCCTATCACAAGGACATCTTCCGACCTCAACGACTTGGAAGCACTCACACCCAACACTCTGTTGTGGCTGAAGGTCAAACCTGAGTTACCTCCTGGAGTCTTCTGTAAAGACGACCAATACGCCCCAATACGTACCTCTGGGAATGAGCTGGTCAGCTCTTTAAAGAGTATTATGTAAGTTGAAATACATTAATCCATTTTTCTTTTTTGGACCATCTTTAACTGTGTAGTGTGTAATGTCTAAAATACAAAATGATCTGATTTTAGGGTGCAGTTGACGACTGTGGCACAGGTCCTCGCTCTACAAGTGCTAATAGTCTTCGGCAAAGAGAAAAATCTGCCATAAGGTACAGAAAACATTGGCATCAGAGTAAATGGATGCATGTTTTTGCAATGTGCGAGGAAACTGGCGAACTCAGAGAAAACTACGCAGGCTTGGGAGAACATGCAAACTCTACACAGGAAGGCCGGAGCCGGAATCGATCCCACAACCTCTGCATTGTGAGACCATCGTGCTCACAAGTCGCCCACCGTGGCGGCCGTCCATTATGAATGCCATCCCACCATCCATTATCTGTACGGCTTCTCCTCACAAGGGTTGCGGGGGGTGCTGGAGCCTATCCCAGCTATCTTGGGGCAGTAGGTGGGGTACACCCTAAACTGGTTGCCAGCCAATCGCAGGTCACACAAAGACAAACAACCATCCGCGCTCACACTCACACCAATTTAGGGTGTCCAAACAACCTGCCATGCATGTGTTTGGAATGTGGGAGGAAACCGGAGAACCCACGCAGGCGTGTGGGAAACATGCAAACTCCAAACAGGAAAGCCGGAATCAATCCCGCGACCTCTGCATTGTGAGACCATCGTGCTAACAAGTCGCCCACCATGCATCCCTGCTAAATAAATGATTAATTTTTACATTTTAGTATTTGTAAGCGATCTTGTGTTCATGACAGCATTTTCAACAGTGTGGGTGTTTGTATGAAAGCATTTCACTCGTGTATGGGCATGAGCATGTTTCAGTTGTATTTATGAATAACAATAATTTCACAATTGTGCCTGAGCGCCTTTCACTGGTGTGTATGAGAATGTTTCACCTATGTGTATGAGCGCATTTGACGAGTGTATGAGCAACAACTATTTCACTAGTGTGTATGAGAGCGTTTCACTCGTATGTATGATAGCGTTTCATAAGTATGCATGAGCAACAACAATTTCACTGGTGTGTAAGAGTGCATTTCAGAAGTGTGAAGCGATTCCTGACTTTTGTCCCCAACGGCACCTCATACTCCCCATCTCCCGCTCACTTCTCCTGACCCCATGAGCCATCCCCGTTGCTACTACATGGAGATTTGATGTGTTTTTTTGTTTTTTTTGTTATTAGCTTCTTCAACATCTCTTCTGATTCTCATCTCTTCTCTGGCGCTCGTCTCCGCCTGTCTGATTTGAAGTCGACCTCAGAATTTGCACTATTTTGACATGACTTCTGTGGTAATCACTACTGACATATTGTGTCATTTGCTCAATAATACATTAAAATTATAATAAATAATAAAAATGGGTCCGGTGCCGAGCTCTGGCTTCATATCTTTAAAAGTGGTCTTCTCAAATCTGTTACTAATGGCCTCTAAATCGGTTGTGGTAGAGAAGGGGCAAATTAGACCTTATGGCATCTTAATTTGGTCAAGTCTTGTACCCATTTTCAAGGCCAGCGACTATTGCTTTAGCTATATACAAGAAAAGGATTACTCTGAATATACACAACAACAAATCCCAGATGTCCATCCCAAATGTTGTTTCAAAATAATCCAGTTCAGATGATAAACAAATGTATTGGTATGTTGAGGTCATTATTTCAAATCAAAATATACACTTCTTTTTCAGACAATGGGGAGGATCGAAGAAGTGGAAAAGTTGCAGGAGTAACTTCAAAACAATGCAAAGAGACAGAATCTGGAAGAATGTCAAGTTTGTCCATGTTTATATTTCTGGAATTTAGTGGGCGTGCATCTCGAAATGTTTGGGGATGGTTCGGGCTGCCAGACAAGACTTTCACTGCGAGCGCTGGACCACTGGATGCTGCGGCAAACAGCGGACTTCTTGCAGCTATTTATTACCAACAAGCTACTCCTGCACATCAATGATGCGGATGGCACAGACTGCTTTGCAGACAATTATTTTGAGGCAAAACCAAGAGGTCTGTAAGCACTCTGAAAACAAAGTAAAATATTTGACACCCACGGCAAAGAAAGCCATGCTACAGCATAGGGCTGGGCGATAAACCGAAAATTTACCGTTACCGAAATTTATTACAATGACCGAAATCATTTTGCCCATGTCGGAAAATTCGATGAATAAAAAAAGAAAAGCCTTTTGTCTGCGGCAATGTTCATGCCCCTTTAAGACCGCTACAGCGCCTCTAGTCATGTGACTCCACCCGTCTGTCGCTCTCGTTGCTGGCGATTCAAATCCAGAAGCTTTCTCACCACCCACAACACAACCATGCTGTGCTGAAAGTTCAAAGTGAGAAGCAAGGTTCGACAAGTGACAACAGCCCATGAACGGAGGCGACACCATACGAGAGAACGTCTCAGAGGTGGACGCGATAGCCTAGCACATAGCTAAAGATAAAGCTCGTCTAGTTACGTGGCGCGCACAGGATTTAAACGCTTCATGAAAGCCGTATTTCCCGATATGGACTACATCGGGCCGGGAGCTTAGACATGTCAAGCATTTTGCATCTACATCCGACTTGTGGTCGGGTCGCAACATGGATCCCTGATTGAGCCTAACTGTGCATTCCATAGATGACAAGTGGCGACTGCGCAGCAGAGTACTCGAGACGGCACATTTTCCCCGATAATACCCACTTGTTTATTTGGCTTGCATTGACATTTTCTTTCATTTTATTTCGCGTTTTTTTATTTGCCATTATTTACATCATGAGAGCATCTTGGCGCAATCTATTTGCAGAAAAAGATTTCGCAAGAGGTACCCTTTTTCTTTGTGACATTGTTCAAGTCATGCAAAGCAAGCTCAGGGTTCGCGGTTAACCGCTTCCCGATTGCCCGGGGCAAGTGAAATTTGGCCACGGGCAAGGTAAAATTATGGGCAACTTGCCCGACCGGGCAAGCATTTTTTAAAGCAGCCAAATATCTTTAATTTTGACGAAAACGGTGGTGTGATCTGTTTGTGTGCACTGTATGGTGATGGTTTAACCCAGACAACCCCTTATGTTTTGGTATGGTCCATTGGCCTTATCGGGGGTAATGGGCGGGCGCTACGGGGATCAGTTAGTTCAGTGAATGTCGAGTTAAAGTGGACGTCAATAAATCCCGCAGTATTGGAACTCGCTGTCGTAGCATCCTCATTTGAAGTTTGAAAAACACAACAAAAACCTACGATATTTTGGCCGAAAATTGACAGCCGGAAGTTTTCTTACCTTCTGCGCATGTTTACGAGTGGCGACGAGTTCGTTCAAATCCGAACATTTCGGATTCCTCTGACATGACTAAAATAGCTCGAATATTTTTAAGTAGACAATTCAGTTGTGAGTAAGGAAGGGAGTAATATTTGATTATTGGCTGTTAATTCATTAGCTCCATGATGTGACCTGACATAGTGTCAGTGACTGTGTTCTGTTTATGCTATGAAACTTATGGAGGCAGCACCACAGGCACTGGTCTTAAAGGAATACACAAATTTGCCACACTCATAATTTACTCATGTGATTCCTCAATTAATACGCTCTCCTGGACTTAAAATTGATCATCTGGATTGCTGTAATATCATTTTCCCAATTTAACATGCAGATTTGTTAATTATTAAAACTACAATTAACATTTTCAATAACTGCACAGGATGATACATTTGCTCTTGTGAGTAGGGTTTCATGGTTGATGATGAAAACAAGATTAATTTATGCTTATCAGATTATATGTTTATTTACATTTGTGGCGCACATTTTACAACCATAAACATTTTATTCTTAGAGAAAAAAAATTGTCACTTGCCCAAGTCGGGCAAGTAATTTGGCCACTCAGGCAAGGCAAATTTTAGTGGCACTTGCCCTATGGGCAAGCAGTTTTTAAAGTTAACCGCGAACCCTGCAAGCTATTTGGAATGTTCATACAAATGATTTTTGTACTTTTATTTTTCATTGAAAGTAAAGTGTACCAGTTGGTCAATAAAAAAAACAGTCAATATGCAATTCCTGCATTTATTTTGATTTTAGTCCACGTGGGAATTTATTGTGCATTTATCGTTATTGAGGTAAAATTGCTCGATTTCTCGCGATATTGATTTGAGGTCATATCGCCCAGCCCTTCTACAGCATGTATACAGTGTGAGACGTGTTGTGTTCACTTGCTCCAAGGCAATTGTTTTTAAGTGTATACCACATACCCAACGAATTGTGTAATTTGTATGGCGGGGTGTACACATGCGTTGCAAAAACACATGCACACACTGTCACTCACGCACTTCCGTATATAGTTTATTTCAGCACCTTTTGTCATGCTGTTTTTATTTTATAGAAGGAAAGCATTATTTTGATGTCTGAGCTGTCACGAAAGAAAAAATAGAACTGTTGAAGTCAAGTCAAGCTTGTGCTTGAAATGTTTGTTCTTAGTTTCTCAGTTTTTCGTGAGCAATGGGAATTCAGTTATATTCAAACGCTGTCAGGTAAAGGCTCCATATTTTTATAGCATTATAGCACACTATTCTGTGGGCGCTAGAATTGAAGGGTTTGCGTTAGTAAAAATAGGTGGGATTAAATGAGCTGAAGTGTATCTCTTGAGTGCTCCTTAAATATTTGCCTGTGTTGGTATATTTTATTTTGGTCGTGTCATGTTTATTCTTACGCTGAAAGAGACATGAGGTGTTCGAAAAAAATAAATGATTTTTTTTTCCCGGTCAAAACTACCAATGGTGTCTGTTTTTTTTCCCTCCGTGAAATGTACGAGTTATCACTTTGACGCACATGATGTCACGTGGCTGGAGGACTGGAAACTTGCACGAACAACATTTACGTTGAAATGTAACAATGACACATATATCGACATCTAACAAACATGCATGGGCATCTAACATTGACACTTACATTGACGTCTATAACATAAACCATTACAATCACATCTAACAAACACGGACATCTAACAGACACATCGACATCCATCATAAACATTTACATAGACATCGACATCTAACCAACCTCTACATAGACATCTTACACACATCGACATCTAACAAACATTTACATAGACATCTAACATAAACACATCTAATATAGACACATAGATTGACATCTAACATCGACACATTGAGATCTAACATAGACATACATTGACATCTAACATAAGACTGTTACATCGACAACTAACATCGACACAAGGCTTTGTCAAATGACACGTCATGACGACATATACAGAGACACAAGGCACAACAGCATATTTTTGGTACAAATTGAACCCGATATGTTAGCTACCTCGTTCGACTTAAAGGGTTAGCGAACTTGTTATGGTGGTTGAGGCGTGGTGGCTACCCAGCTCGTGTAGTGTATATTAAACTTAAGTTAATAATTTATGACCAGTAAACACGGATGTTGTAACGCAAAACAATGTTCAAATGTTAGTTTTTTTTCAACACATTTCATGAGAAAAAGCTCTACTTGTCTGTGAGAAATGTATGTTGTAGACCCATTATATAACACAATATTACACAATTTTACATTGGAATTTCATTTAATAAAACATTGACAATTATCTTTACAAACACTGTGTATGATTCATCTTTTCATTTGTTGTTCAATGAGCAAAACAGTGGCGATCAAAACAGTGCAAATTAAATGACATTTTATAGGTATCTGGTTGCAATACAGTGAACCCTCGCTACTTCGCGGTTCACCTTTCGCGGGTTCAGTGCTTCGCGGGTCTAAAAAATATTCGGGGGCATTGTAGTTTCGCCGAGCGGCACGACGGGGCGCTGGAGTGGTTAGACGGCCGGCGTCCGCCGAAGAAGAACGTGGGCGAAGAGGAGAGTGGACAAAGAAGAGCACGTTCCCCCGGGCACGATTTGGGGCGACGTTTCGCGCGGTTCGGACCGTACCAGAGCTCCGGCCAGCGTGCGTGGCAGTTAAGCCGAAGAGGAACAACTTCCGCCCGGGCACTAGCGGGGCGACATTTCGCTCCGTTCGGGACCGTGCGAGAGCTCCGGAGGAGACCGGCCGGCGTGCGTGGTTGTTAAGCCGAAGAGGAACACCTTCCGCCCGGGCATGAGCGGAGCGCGAGGCTGTCAGTTATGAATGAATAAATGAATAAATAAATGAAGAATGCCAGGGCACACCGGACGGCGTACCAGCAGGTAAAAGTCGAAGTAATTAAATAAATACAAAAAGAAGTAATTGAATAAATACAAAAATAATGGCTGGGGAATAAAAAAATGTTTTAATAATTTTTTTTTTTGTTATAACATGAATTTCACCCTCTCTCTCTCTACCCGTATATATATATATATATATATATATATATTATTATTTTATTTATTTATTTTTTTAAGCATTTTTGAAGGTGCGCCGCTACTTCGCACTTTTTTTTTAAAGCATTTTTGAAGGTGCGCCGCTACTTCGCACTTTTTTTTTTTTTAAGCATTTTTGAAGGTGCGCCGCTACTTCGCGGATTTTCAGTTTTCGCGGGTGGTCTCGGTCCCAATTAACCGCGATAACCGAGGGTTCACTGTAGTAAGTTACATTCTAATTTACATTGACAGGTAATGGAAATGACTACTGGTAACCTCAATTGAACTGTATTTCAGTCAGAATGCCTCAAACATCATAAAAAAATAAAACGTTGAGTATTATTTCTCCTTCAAAATGTCAGAAGAAATACTCTATAATGGCCTGACGACATTAACATAGCTTATAGTATATAGCAGGGGTGGGAAAACTTTTTTATTGGCGGGCCACAATGGGTTCTAAAATTTGACAGAGGGGCTGGACCAGGAGCAGATGGATGGAGTGTTTTGGTAACCTCATCTCATCTGAGAAAAAAAATACATTTAATTTTAAATGAAAGTGAACAAAAGCTTGTCTTTGAAAAACCACACTATTTTGAAAATAAAACATTAACAAGGTTTTTTTTTTTTTTTTTCAAATTCGGCGGGCCGGATTAAAACGTTTAACGGGCCGCATGTGGCCCCCGGGCCGTAGTTTTCTCACGCCGGTATATAGCATAGCGGCATAGGTTCCCTCGTCAACATCAAGTGAGTTACCCTCTTACCAAGACCAAAATACGGGGCTCTCCATCTCCCGGTCACTTCTCCAGACCCCAACAGTCACCCTCGTTGCGAGAACTTGGAGATTCGATGTTTATTTTTTTTCCGCTTCTTCAACTTCGTGTCTGATTCTTTTCTCTTCTCTGGCTCCAGGATTCCGCTGTCAATCAGATGACGATTGAGGCGGGACTTCCGGTTCAAAGTCACCCTCAGAGTTTGCAACCATTTGAGATGGCTTCTGTGGTAATAACAACTGTCATAGGTGCAATTTGCTCTATAAAGCATTAAAAAAAAAAAATAATAATAAATTACAAAAAATAGTCAAGTACAGCACTCGTCTCATAAACTAGGTAAGAATTTAGCGTTACTAACGTTGCTACACTATAAAGAGTGTTTTACTGACTAGCTAAACCCAGTTTGCTTAAACTGATCGTACACTGGACGAAATCTTACCGTTGTCTTTTTACAAATGGATTATGAAATTGTTGCAGAAATTGTTTTGCTGTGACGGAGGGCAAGTTTTATAAGGTTCGTTCATCGGGAAGGTTTTATATTAGACGAGGATGGTCTTGTTCTTCGGATTTTTTTTTTATTTATAAAAGGCCGAGCATTTGTATTTGCGCTCAGACTGTGTTGCACAGTGCACACGAACCAAAAGCTCTAAAGAAAACACAATACCCGATCCAAACGGAGGGACGTGTTATCTTTATCTTCCACACCGCCTATCTTGTACTGGCTTGCGGGGAGGTGCTGCCGCCTATCCCGTCTGACTTTGGGCGAAATGCGGGAGGGACGACCTGAACAGAGAAATACAAAAAGAAGCAGTACAGCGTCAGTGTAACTCCTTACGGGATAATATCCTCGTCGCATAAACAAGGTAAGAATTTCACGGTATGCATTTTGGTGAACTATAAAGCGTGCTTTACTGACTGGAGCGACGTCGAGTTAGCCTAAATGTATCGTGCATTGGACTAAATCTAGCAAGTTAGAATTATACGATTTGTTCTTCGGGAAGGTTTTATATTAGAGGAGGAATTAAGATCTTGCCCTTCGGACATTTTTTGTGATAAAAGGCCGAGCATTTGCATTTGCGCACAGTATTAGTCCACGAAACAAGAAATACCCATGTACAAATAACTTGCAATTATAATAGTTGGAGCTGTAACAAAGTGTTTTTCATACGGTGTTGTATAAATTAGCAGGAAATTAGAACACAAATTAAAACACGTACAGTAGATACAAGAAGAACAACGACAGTCACATGTTGAGTCGAAAGCTAAAGAATAAAAATGTGTCTTCAAAACGTTTTAAAAGTGGACAGAGAGGGGGCTTGCCTAACATTCAATGGAGAGTCAGGGAATGGACTCCGAGTGCAAGTTTCAGGCCATCTATCTCAAGAAAGAGCTTCTGATGCACCTCAAACGGGTACTGCAAATTTAGTAAGTTCAGCGCATAGTTAATTCCCATGAGCAGGAGACTGGCAACATTTCCACAACCTCATTTTCTTAAGCAACAATGGAAACAGAGGCATGGGATGTGTCTTCTTGTCCCTCACTTGCTTGGAAGACATAGAGTACGTGTGTCAAACTCAAGGCCCGGGGCCAGATCTGGCCCACAACCTAATTTTATGTTGCCCGCAAAGGGCAAATCATCTGCATCAACTTCCTGTTTCTAGCATATTTTCTTCACAACAACACTGAGATATGAGATATTGCCAATTATTTGTTACCAATCCTCCCCTTTTAAAATAAATTGAAAAATTGTTGAACAATTACTTACTAGCTTCTGATTTCAAAACTGGCTTTCCAATCAATTTATATGGGTTCACAGTCCCTCTGAGGGAAACCACAACTACGATGTGGCCCGTCCATAAAAATGAGTTTGACACCCCTGACATAGACCTTCAGTATTTGCTTGGCCTGGTCCTCTTTTGCTTGTTCTCTGCTGACTTCCTGAAAGAGCATATACATCCATGGTTAGGTGCATAATGTCCCAAATTTGTGTTTGCTTTTTATAGTTCTGAATATCGCTGTCTTCAGGCAGTATCCAAGAAGCTCCAGAATCTTCACCTTGCAGGAGACTTCCAATGGCACGTTTTTGCAATCATTAACACTGCATCATCCAAAGAGAGCAAACCATTTTCAACATTTGAGATTGGTCAGTAATATTTACAAGTAACACCCACTCGTGTGGATTGACCAATAGATTAGATCTAGAAAAACATGAAATTACTCAAATTATGACAACATGTTTCAGCCGGACACCAGTGATATGTGACAGTATTTGCAATCTGCATTACATGTTTATAACAGCATATATGAGAATCAAAAAATAAATAAAAAGGGCAATGAAAACGGAAATTAAAATAGAAACCTCAACCTCAAGGATAGGATTTTTGTAGAAATCTCAAAATCGAAACTTTGGACCTTCTGATTTATTTTGTCAATTACCCGAAAGTAACCTTTGCCAAATGCCAACCCTTTAGCCAGAGCAGGTCACATACTGGCAGCAATTAATTTATTTGAATATTGTGACAAATAAAAATGTTTGCTGCACAGTCTATGAGTTAATTGCAGCTTTAAAAACGTAATACTGTTGTAATTTACCTGGTAGTCCGTGATGAGTTCCTCTGCAGACTGTCCGAGGAATTTCATCAAGGAATGGATTATGCCCTCCCTTCCAGCTTCAACGTTTTGCTATTTAAAAAGACACAAGATGATTAAGTGTCTTAAATAAATAAAAGCTCACATATGCATTGCTTACATCCCAAAAAGTGCATCTCAACTTTAAATAAAAAAAATAGCAAGATATCCATAAGCTCTAACAGATCTTTTATTGTTTTATTCTGTTAATGCTTATGATGGACTTATCCAAAATAGTTTGATGCAAATTCTATTTGCAGTAATAAAACACAACCCTCTTACATGACTGAGTGAACTGAGCATAGGTCTTATTTCAGTGCCAGTAACTCGGCCTTTTTTTCCAAGTATCTCCTTCAATTCCAGGGTGTAAAGTTCCATCTTGGTTAGCCAGGTTCTCTCAAATTGAACATATGTAATTTGTTTGAACTCTTTCTTAATCTGAAACATTTTTCCCTCAATTAGAACATTTTCAAAATTAAGAAATCTAAATCACGATTTAAATTTTGATTAATCGTCCAGCACTAGAAGATACAGCAGCAGGTATTACTCCTCCTCTAAAATAATAAAGGCAGTACAATCATCACTTAATTTGACACAGAGTTTGGATTAATTGCTGGACTATGGTCTGATATTTGTCCCACTTGAAACTAAATCTGAATATTGGTTATTTGAATGTGAATATCTTAACTTTGATATTTGAATTGAAACCTGAATGTTTTGAATTGAACACTGAATTATTGAATTGAAAAACTGAATTCGAATTACATAAATTGTATATTTTTAATTTGATTCTGAATTTTTCGATCATAATGTTTTTGTTAAGAACTATATCCCAATAAACTTGAATGTAGGACTTTAAAATGCGTTTTTAATTCCTCAAAAAAAAGGTCTCCTCACCAAAAATTCAATACTGCATATGCTCAAATTCAGTTTACTAAGTAAAAATTCAAGACTCAGTGACAGACATACGGGAGCTTTAGGGTGCCTCAAGGATGTGCAATGGATTCCAATCACCTTCCACCTATCACATCAACCCCCCATCCTTCAGCAGATCCACTGGCTTCCAGTCAATCAACAAATCATTTTCAAAATTCTTCTATATATTTTCAAATCTATGGCTGGCGACCAGTTCAGGGTGTAGTGCGCCTTTCGCCCGTAGTCAGCTGGGATAGGCTCCAGCACCCTCCCGTGACCCTGTACCGGATAAGCGGAGTGGATAATGACATGACACATGACTTTCAAATCTCTTCACAACCTCGCCCCTCCCTACCTTTCAGACATCATCCATATTCCCACTCCATCCCGCGCTCTCCGGTCTTCATCCTCCTCACTCCACCCCTTGCCTGCCACCATGGGGGACAGAGCCTTCAGCGATTCGGTTCTCCAGCTCTGGAACTCTCTCCACCTGACCTCTGTAATTGCACCACCCTCCCTGTGTTTAAAACTAAACTCAAAACCAATCTGTTCCGCCTTAATTACTCTCTCCAATTCCAGATATGTCCCTCATCCACTTTATTGTATTTTATCCTGCTTGATTTACGTGTTGGTGTTTCTACCCGTATTTGTGTTTTTACTTTCGTATTTTACTCTGTACAGCGGCCTTGAGTGTCCTGAAAGATGCTTCCAAAAAAAAAAAAAATATATATATATATATATATATATAAACACACACACACACACACACACACACACACACACACACATATATATGTTGTTTGTTTTTTTTTCATGGTGGAAAAAAATTTAATCTAAATAACTCTAATGAATTTGTCTTTTATCATGGTGGTCTGTAGGATGAATTGGATCAAGAGCCTGCCAAGTGCACCATGGTGGTGTTTGTTGTCCGGGAGGAAGAGGATCTTCAGCCACCACATTACATCGGGGCAGTTATTGTAGGTGTGAAGGTTCTTTGTCAGTTGCCATCTCTTGCACATAGATGTGTGATGCTGTTTGGCCTCATCTCTCCACTAAACCTGTCTTACCTAAGTAAGTTAAAACACGCTTTTGATGCACCACAAAAAAATACTCATGGAGATAGAACCAAACAAATTGACACGAATAGTGTGCGGTTTGAGTGTCAAACTAAATATTTGATAGCCCAAAAAAAAAACATTTCAGAATGTCCTTTTTAACCGTTTGTAGGTTGTATTCAGAGAAAAAAACTACAGCATTTTTCTAAAACAAAATTACATCAATTTAATGTCTTTATTCCAAAGTAACAAATATATATATATATATATATATATATATATGTGTATATATATGTGTATATATATATATATACACAGACCAGTTGTCCTTTCATTTTACCATGAAGAGTCCTGAGACCTCTATGGCCCTGGTTAGACGACCACCCACCGCTGTGTTGTTGGGAATAAATGTGCAACATTGTTCACCGAACATAGCACAAACACCACCTCTCTCATCCAACAATACATCAACAGTCATCCTGTTTCGGAATGCCATTAGAGATTGGTTGATAGCCGTTCATGCACAGTTTCAAACCCACTTTGCGTCCAATTACCTAATTTTTGCACGTTGTGATGATGCAGTTGACCTGTCTGCGTTCTTTGTTCTTCGTTCGAGGACTCAAATCCTGTTACTTGATCTGTTAATTTACACTTACTTACTTACTTACACTAAGGAGAACACCGATGGCTTCCATGTATGTTGAATCATTTTTTTTTTTTTTTTTGCCGTGATACTCTGCTTTCTCTTTTTTAACGTCACCGATGTCCTGTCATGACATTGGACAGTTCACACAGTTTATTAACAAACAATATAAAACATACCATTTACGATCAATCAATTACATTTTGTGAAATGGCACTCTCCAGAAACTACCAATAATCTATAAGCAGGGCCTAGTTATGAAAAACACATACAGATATGCACTAAGTCTCAAAACCTTTTACATTTTTGGGTGATTTATCAAATGATCTATCATATCCACACCACCACCAGATTTCCCCTCTTGATAGTGGATTGAAGTTTATTTCAACCACTATCAAAACCAGACACAGTGGTGGTGAAAAGATTCCTAACCGCTTAGCTCTGTCAGCAACATTAATGCTATTTAAATTTTCAAGAGCAACTATCATAGAAAACATGTTCATCTACATCAACTCTAGTCACAGGATACACGCTGACCCAATCCATACATGTATTATCAAGATAAGCATTAATATAATATCAATAATACAATTTCATTTGCTTATTTTGGATATCTCGTTGTCCAATTGCTATCTTTTCACGAAAGTACAGACTTTCTCCTGTAACTTTGTTCTGTGGACCAATAGTTGCCCACTTGAGTATTACTCATGGTTCCAACTCAAATCTATCAACATGTCGTCCAAGCTCCACAAATATGTCCCATCACTTTTTTTTTTTCAATTATCTGCTTGGTGTTTGCAAATCCATTTTGATTAGTAATTGGGATTCTTACTGTTGGTATTGTACTATAGTCACATCATAGTTTGTTTATGTAACTCTGGGTTGTTCCCACATATAACACAACAACAAAAATATCAGAATAAAATTGTATACATCCAACATAGAACAGCTGCTTTTAACCACTTCAGGGTCATTTTGTCTGAAATATCCCCTCTACTTAGTCTGGTGTCTTATGAAATAAGACCACCCTATCATCAGACTTCCGCTCATCTCCTTTGTAGGAGATTTCAACCAAAATGACCTTTTTACATGTGTCAAATGAACCAATGTTGACTCTTCTACTATATTTACAGCTGTGAGAGCTGTCAATAAAACTAAACATGGCATTCCCCCTTGGGTAATTACATATGTCTTATCTTCAAACTTCTTTCAAGCATCCAGTCTCCTGGCTCCACTAGTTTAGTGCCCTGCTAGGAGACAGAAAGATCCTCACCACTCTAAATTTGTGCCTGTCTTTGTTTTTCTAACACTTTTCACATGTAGTCAGCTAAAGTTGCTTCAGCATCTATTTCCCATTTGTTCTTAAATTTGAGGTATTCTATAAGGCCTTCCAAACAATGTTTTACAACGTCTCGGTCCTAAATACAATGAAATACAATACAGTGCAACTCTCTGTATATAACTCAAATTAACTCACATAAACACATTTACAGTAGATACCAGAAAAACAACAGAACAGCAACAGTCTCATGCTGAGTCAAAGGCCCGAATATTCATCTTCAAGCGAGGTTTAAAAGTGGACAGAGAGGCGACTCGCATAACATTCAATGGAAAGTCACAGTGCTTGTCGTTTTTACAAACAGTTTTACTAATTTCCATACACTGTGTCCACTGCCTCCCCGTTTCCTCAATGCATAGCCTTTTCACTTTTTTTTTTTTGTTCATTCTTTTCACCAATCCAGAGCTTTGAGGGTGGTAAGCACAATTATCTTTCAAATCAACGTGAAACATTCCTATCTCTTTCACAAGTTAGTTAACAAAATGGGTACTATTATCACTGTTTATTATTTTCAGGAATACCATATCTCGGAATGATATCCTTACAAAGTACTTTTGCCACTGTCAATGCATCTGGATTTGTTGGTTAGAAAGAGTTCTAACCATTTCGAATTCACATCTATGATGACCAAACATTTATTTTATTTTTTTTCTTCACTTTGGTTTTTATCAAATAAGTCCATATGAATAATTTGAAATGGATATTGTGGTGTAGGAAAGCGTCCTCTGCGTGGACTCAAATTACCTTGTGAATTGTGTTTCGCACACGTTAAACATGCCCTACAAAAATGTTTCGAATAAGCATTAAAGCCGTAAGCCGTATAATAACGTAATATCTGATGCACCATTTCCCCTGTTGAGACATGTGTTATCCCATGACTCAATATAGCAGCCCATTTGTAAAGATTATTGTTTGGTCATACAGAGATCACGTAGCGATGTTACACCATTTTCCTCCAAAGCCTTTGTTTAACTTTGGGACTTCTATCACTAAAACGTGTATGTCCGCAACAGCTTCTTTAGCTGTATTGTCTGCAATGTGTATTCAAGGAAAACACTTATGCAATGTATGCGCTACACATTTTAAGACGACTATATGTGTAAATAGTAACACAATTTACTCTCTTTAGTTTACACGCTTTTGTTTAAGATACTAATTCTGTTGCATGAGCTGAGTAATTTGAGGAGTAACTGCTAAGTTCTTTTTCCCAGTGTCATTTGATACAACTACAGTATTTTGTTTATTTATTTATTTATTTATTTCCATCTACAAATAGCACTTCTCCGTTTTCTGAAGGCGAATCTTTTTGATGCCTTTACTTTTGGTTACTTTTTTCTACTAACTCATAACAATCTAGTTTTGTACCATCCTCCTGACATAATAATGACAGCCGGGTTTAATGTTGTACATCTCTCTATAATCAGATGTGGTTTTGATAACAATGTATTCATACACTATAAATGTCCCGCCGGTGACAAAAACGTCATGTTCATCAGCAAAAGCAATGCAGAAACCGCACGTGGTACTCTCAAAACCAGAGGATGGAACAAAACTATGGTTGCACTTGTTTCTGCAATTTCCAGATTGTGGGACTAATAAAAGACCATCTTTATCTTAATCTTATATCTACAGCAATAGATACTGCATTAACTGTTCTCATGCAGTGCTTCAATGCACATTCTACGTTGTCTAGTTTGGAATAGAAGTATGCGATTGGTTTCATCTTATCTCCATGTTTCTACACTAAAACTAAGGCCTTTTGCATCTGGACAAAGGGTCAGTGCCATACTTAATACGAACACTTGTTTCCTTTCACAAAAGCTGAATATGCTTTATCAGTCCAGTGTAAGGACAATGTCATTTAGAGGTTTTCCTCATTCATCATTTTACTCAGTGGCACAGTAATTTCTGCATAATTTGGAACTCAGACTTTACAATAATTTGTTAATCTTAAGAATGTTAATTTTATTTTTATTTCCTATTTTTCTAACTTTATGACTCATTTTACTTCAACCAGTTCTACCTCAAAGTGAACAAGTACACATCAATGTTATTTGTAGTCTCTAATTTCTTCTCTGCTTTAATTCCTTGGATGTTAAGATGGCGGCGCGCATGGACGCAGCGGCTAACAGCTCCCCCTCACAGTGCTCCTTATTACTTTTTATTAGTGTTTGCTTGCTCTTATTGGCATCAACTGAGGCACAACATCGATATACCCGCCAGGACATCGTGAACATTGGATATCGATGCGAAATAACCATCACAGAGGAATTTTGCTATGATCGCAAAATTCCGAACGAACTGGCGAGGCTGCCCGGCTCACCGTGGCTGGTCATCGGGACCGGGAGGCGGCGCAGGCGACGCAGAGAGAGGAAGCAGAAGCGAGGCTGCAGGTCCGGTGTCTTGCAACGGCTGCGACGGCAGCCCCATAGGCAACCACTACCGAGTCTGCACCTCACCAACGCCAGATCCGTGGTCCACAAAATCGACGACCTGGGATTACAAATCCTGGGAAACCGCTATGTGCGCGATAGCAGTGTGATCGTCGTCACGGAAACCTGGCTGCACGCAGACGTCCCCGACGCTAGCATCCAGCTGGCCGGGCGCTCGCTACATCGCGCGGATCGGACGAGGGACACCGGTAAGAGGAGGGGCGGGGGGCTCTGTGTTTACGTGCATGAGAACTGGTGCGGCGATAGCACGATCGTCGAGAAGCACTCTTCCCCCGACATCGAGTTCATGTCCGTTAAATGCCGGCCTTATTTTCTCCCGAGGGAGCTAACGGTAGTGATTCTCACAGCTGTTTACATCCCTCCCGACGCTAGCACTAGCACGGCGCTCTCGCTACTCGCGTGCGTCATCAATAAACATCAGCGGGCGCACCCTGATGGCGGTCACATTGTAGCGGGAGACTTTAATAAGGCCAATTTAAAGACTGTACTCCCAGAGTTTCACCAGCATGTCAAGTGCCCGACGAGGGGAGACAACACTCTCGACCATGTGTACTCGAACATCAAGCACGCATACAGAGCCCTCCCACTCGCCCCCCTCGGCCAGTCAGACCACCTGTCCTTGCAGCTCGCACCTGCGTACACCCCTCTCAGGCGCAGATTCAGGCCTACCACAAAGACTGTGAAAACCTGGCGTGACGACGCCATGAGTGAATTACAGGACTGCTTTCATGACACAAACTGGGACCTCTTTGATCATCAGGACCTTGATGTCTACACGCATTGTGTACTGGACTACATCAAGTTCTGCATGGAAACTGTGTCCCAACAAAAGACTATACGGACCTTCCCAAATGCGAAGCCCTGGATGTCCAGCAGGGTTCGCGCTCTCCTCAAGGCCCGTGACGCTGCCTTCAGGTCAGGCGACAAAGCCCAGTACAGGGTGGCTCGTGCTGACCTGAGCAAAGGCATCAAGCTAGCAAAGGCAACCTACAAGGGGAGGCTGGAGGCCCACCTTGCCAGTAACAGACCACGGGAGGTGTGGCAGGGTCTACGGAGCATCACCAACTTCCGTGGCAGCAGCACGACCTCTGCAGACCCGAGTGCATCGCTGGCAGAGGAGCTTAACTGCTTCTTCGCTCGCTTTGACTCGCCCCAACCATCACACCCCCGCACTTCAAGCTCCAACTCCCCCCCACTCATCGTAGAGGAACACGGTCAACCCCAGGAAAAGCTACTGGACCCGACGGAATACCAGGCAAGGTCCTCAGAGCATGTGCCCACCAACTGTCACATGTTTTCTGCAGGATCTTCAACCGCTCCCTGGCTCAGGCAGTCATCCCCTCCTGCTTGAAAACCTCCACCATTATTCCTGTCCCCAAAAAGTCACCAGCCGTCCACCTGAATGACTACCGTCCTGTTGCTCTCACACCAGTCATTATGAAGTGCTTCGAGAGGCTGGTTCTCCAGCACATCAGGGACTGCCTTCCTCCCACTCTGGACCCCTACCAGTTTGCATACCGGGCTAACAGATCCACTGAGGACGCCATCGACACTGCTCTGCATGTTGTACTGGGCCACCTGGAACAACAGCGGAGCTATGCAAGGATGCTCTTTGTGGACTACAGCTCGGCATTCAACACGATCATCCCAGACATCCTCGTCGCCAAACTGGACACTCTCGGCCTCCCTGCCCTCACACACATCTGGATTAAGGACTTTCTGACCAACAGACCCCAGACTGTGTTGCTCGGCCCCTACACGTCCTCCACCCTCATGCTGAGCACCGGTTCCCCCCAAGGATGCGTGCTGAGCCCTCTCCTGTACGCCCTCTACACCTACGACTGCAGCCCGGCCCACGGCAACAACACCATCGTCAAGTTTGCTGACGACACGACAGTGGTCGGTCTGATCTCGGAAGGTTACGAGACAGCCTACAGAGAGGAGGTAAAGAGACTGACAACTTGGTGCAAGGACAACAGACTGCACCTTAACTCTGCTAAAACAAAGGAGATTGTCGTCGACTTCAGGAGGAACAAGACGCTGCCGCCCCCCCTCTGCATCGAAGGCGTGTGTGTGGAGAGGGTCCACACGTTCAAGTTCCTGGGAGTACAGATCTCCGATGACCTTTCTTGGAGTCACAACACCACAGCAGTGGTAAAGAAGGTCCGCCAACGTCTGCACTTCCTGAGAGTCCTCAGGAAATTCAACCTGGACAGGAAGCTGCTGCTGGCCTTCTACCACTCGTCCATCGAGAGCCTGCTGACGTACTCTGTCTCCACCTGGTACAGCGGCTGCACTGAGGCGGACAGAGTGAGGCTCCAGAGGACAGTCAAAACAGCGCAAAGGATTATTGGCTGCCCTCTCCCCTCGCTGTCGGACATCTACACCGCCCGGTGCCTCAGAAGGGCTCTCAACATCGTCAAAGACAATACCCACCCAAACTCACACCTGTTCGACCTGTTGCCCTCTGGCAGGCGCTACAGATGCATCAAATCAAGGACCAATAGACTGAGAAACAGTTTCTTTCCGAGAGCCATCTCCATACTGAACTCTCACACACACACGAGACCACCCTAACCTTGCAAAACAGCATTGTGATGTGTTTCTATATGCCCTATTCAGTCTTATTTATTTATCTAATTTATATATTTGTCTGTATTATTGTTGTATTGCACTGGAGAGGGGAGCCCTCTAATCTCGTTGCACACTTGAGTACAATGACAATAAAGGGATTTCTATTTCTATTTCTATTTCTATTTCTAATGTAAATACTAGCCCTTCTTATCAAATTACCATCTTTTTTTTCCGTGTCATTTCCATCTGTGCATTTCATTCCAGTTACTAACTACAGTTACCTTAATAGAAAGATCATCAACTGAAGTATGAAACATAACATATTTATTTCTTCAAATCATCCTTACAGCAGAACCTAATTCTTATCCTTATTCATTTGTTCAAGTCACACCTTCTTCAATCACCAAACTCTCTCTCTGACTTCCTCCCCCTACTTGGGAACGAGCATCTAACTTCAAAGAGCTGTTAACTCTTTGTTACAGCACACTCATGAGTTACGATTACACCAATACCCATTGCCCTCTGTCAAACTTTCCTCACTCCTTTTTTTTTTTTAATTTTCCAAATTCACTGTAGCCTTACCAAAGCCACTCAAAACTATCAAGGTATCAAATCAAAAACTACAAAATCAGGAAACACCTATGCTCCTACAAGGGTTTCTCATGCTCACTTCTTCATTCAATTAAGATTTCACAACACCTACTCCTCTCTTTCTGAAAAAGACACAAGTATACAATTAAGTAAAACCCATCATCAGAATGATATACCTTGTCTGTCGGATCATGTAAGTATAAATTGTGCCATCAATAATCTTTTTCTGTAAATTAATCACATCCCCACAACTTGGGCTCTCATTGTTCTGTAAAAGTAAACCTAATTTCAATTCATGCAACCAACTCAGTGTCCTTCTGGGTCCCTCAACCACACAGGTTCTAATTCTTTTACTCTAGACAGTTTTCCACTTGCAAATCTGACTATGACACATTTCTCTTGCTCTATCATTTGGAATTAATTTATTACAAGCAATCCTACATGCACCAGTGTCACATAAAAAGGTAATTGGTGACCCATTTACCAATAAGGTTATTTCAGCTCAGTTATTTCATCAAAGGCCAATATCTCTTGTAAATTTAGGAGGACCTCTTCATCTAGAAACTCATCTGTTCCTTGATCAGCCTCTAAATCCTGTTTAGATGCTTCCTATCCTAGTCATGCTGAAGGTTGCTTTTTCTCAGGGCAATCTCTTGCTATATGGCCTTCTTTACCACAACGCCAGCAGCCTGATGTATTTTGCCTGTTTGCTCCTCTTCCTATTCTTCCTCCTCTCTGTCGTCTGCCCCTTTGTCCTCTAAAGCTACCGGCCCTTTCCACCTCGATAAAAGACCTCCTGTCCTACCTGTCCTACCTGACCTGTCCTGTCTATAGACCTCTGCTTCTTTTTATTTTCTATCTTCTCAGCATGGAGGGCGTGATTTACATACTCCTCCAGGGTACCTGTTGGCAGGCAAATGAAATGTTTATTTACCCACTTATGAATTACCTCTCTTGAGCCTGCATGTAAAGCATTCTTCAACTGCTGTTGAAATGGCCCATTTACATTACCATTTTCCTGTAGCCCGCTGTGATTTTTAAACACAGCTGTCATTCTCACTTTGTGTTGCTCAAAAGTCTCATCATCCTTTTGTTTTACTCTTCCTATTTCAGTGTAATTTGCTCTATCTGACTTTTCGCATTCCTTTCCTTTGCTTATTTTGTTTTCATTCTCTTTTTGTTTCCTGTATCCCTCTTCT
Source organism: Idiotropiscis lumnitzeri (assembly GCF_059441095.1). Lineage (NCBI taxonomy): Eukaryota > Metazoa > Chordata > Actinopteri > Syngnathiformes > Syngnathidae > Idiotropiscis > Idiotropiscis lumnitzeri. Next base: position 222,589 of record NW_028283680.1, read on the forward strand.
CTTTTTAAGGCTACCCTCATCCAATATTCTGTTTCCTCAAAGCCATTTTTCTTCATCTTTTTGGGGTCTTTTTCGTCTTTCCTATGATTGATCCCTGCAATGCGGCTATTTTTTGTGTATTTAACTGACCATTAAAGCCATGTTCAGTTATCCATGTATCTAAATACTGAGTTTTATCAGGATCCTGTTTTTCGATGAACTTCCAATCTCTACACTGCAGCGTATCCCTGGGTTTTATTTTACTACCTAATATCCCCATTTTAGAAAATTTGGACCAGTTTGTCAACACCTAAGGTGTTCTAAAAACTGGTTTCTCATCAGTAGGACAGCAACTCAAATTTCCTGTTGTGGTAATTCTCAATTCAACCTTTTCAGGTGGAGAATTATTGCCTTTGCATCCACACCAGTCTGCTGTGTACAACCCTACTGTATTACATCGGATAAAATACCAAGTGGTATTTGTAATCCCCAATCACACCGTTCACTCACTTTACATACGGTTTGCGCAAACATTCACACACGGAATTTAAGTGTACACACAGACTCCGCCGTCCTACTTTCTCCACGGAATTTCTCGGACTCCGCCGTCATATACCTGCCATTGACTAGTATTCACAGGGTTTTTTTATTTCTCACTCCACTGTCCTTCATGGACCTGCCATCGACTAGTATGCACAGGATTTCTTATCTATACACAATTTCTTTCTCTTTTCTCTATCTTTCTTTCTTTCTCTTTTCTTATTTCATCTCTACTTCATGTCTTTCTTTGCTTTTTTTTCTTTTTTATGTTTTATTTTTATTTATTTATTCTTAATGCTCATTTATTTATTCTGAACACTTATTTATTTATTCTTAACGCGCAATGACCTCCAGTCAGTCACTTCCCCCCTAAAAAAAAATATCTCACCACTGTTGTCTTCCCTCCATTGGATCGCCGTCAACCGTCAGATCCCAGCTGGTGGGGTGAGGTCCAGTCCTGGAAAAGGATTTTTAGGCTCTCTCTAGTGAGCCTGCCATGGCCATGGTCTTTCTGGAGTTCACCACACCCGCTGGAATCCTCAGGTATCTTGGCTTCCCGCTCGAAGGACCAAAATAATGTCAGGTTCAATCACCTAAGCATTCACTGAACAAAGGCAAAATGAATGAAAGGAAGACAAGAGTTGATCTTTTACTCGCGAGGAGAACGAACGGAGGTGTGCTCAGTTACATCTCCAACTTCGTTCTGGAGCACACTCCGCCGAGCCCTCTATTTTATTTGGGAAGTCCCTAAACAATACAATGTATTTGCACTAAGGAACGAAGGGGGGAGCACCAGCAGGAACATGTAAACATTTCAGACACAAGAGGAAAGACAGACATCAATGGCAGTCATTTACTGATTGAAAAGGCAGATATGCCTTTTAGTGCTCTGGCACTAAAGTCTCAGTCCTTTTGGTTCAGAGGTGTGTCTCGGCACACCTCCTTTGATGTTGTAGACGTTGATCCTGTCTTCAGGCATCCGCTTCTCTTGAAGTCTTCTCATCCATATGGTCAAACATAGGTCACACTGTGGAACAATTCTTTTGCAATACTAATAGAGTAAAATATGGGATAAAATATATCTTCAACCTAACAATAGTGTAAACTGACATACTGAAGACTGGACAGTCATTAATTTGATTGTCCAGTCTTTCCCTCATGAGATAATGCTTCACTTAGAAAATGTGTACAGCGCGAGCTGAAAATGCATTTGCAGTACTAAACTACCACATTTCTATAACAGCTTAATTCAACGTTTCCAATGTAAATTTCTTCCTTTATATAGTGTAAACTGACATACTGAAGACTGGACAGTCATTAATTTGATTGTCCAGTATTTCCCTTATGAGATATTGCCTCACTTTGCAAATGTGCACAGCGCAAGCTGAAAATGCATTTGCAGCACAATAAAAACCCAAACTTCTATAACAGCTAAACCAAACGTTTCCAATGAAAGATTCCACCTTTATATCGTGGAAAAAGACATCCTGAAGCCTGGACAGTCATTAATTTGATTGTCCAGTATTTCCCTTATGAGATAATGCCTCACATAGCAGAATCATAAAAACATGGACGTGATGGTAAACTGTCCATTGTGCCGATAGATGGTATTCTCATGAGGTTAGGCTTGCTATGGAGAGTGGCATGGGGGTTGTGTCTCATGGTTGGAATGGGAAAGATGTCAATTTGGGACACATCGTCAGTAGTGTTCCATCAAATCACTGGGTGTTTCGGCCTTTATCACTAGACACCCTCATCGATGGTGGCCAGCGGCCGGTTGATCACGCCCGCGCTTATGTCCCATGCCCAATTAACTGTGGTGGATGGTTCTGCCCTGGGTACTCAAGTGGGATGACGCAGATTAGTGGTGGGATGGGGAGGGGGGACGGGGGTCATGTTGCTGATCTATGAGCCCAGTAGGGGTCCTTCCTCTTCATCCAGATCCACTGGCTGCTTCTTTCAGCCGCTTTAGAGAGCGATCTGACTGTGTGCCGCAGAGCCTGTCCATGGATTCCCAGGTCTTTCAGCAGCTTGATGGTTGATGAGGCCAGAAACCCTCTGCATCCAACTTCGACGGGATAGACCTTGGCTTTCCACCCTCGTTGTTGTGCGTCCGCCGCCAGTTCAGTGTAGCGCAACTTCTTACGCTCATAGGCCTCTTCAACTGCATTTTCCCACGGGACTGTGAGCTCTGCAATGTAGACAGTCTTCAATGAATGGGACCACAGCACTAAGTCTGGCCTTAGGGTGGTGGTTGCAATCTCTGCTGGGAAGATTAGTTGCTGACCTATATCGACCAGCATCTTCCAATCCCGAGCCTTGGTTAGCTGACCAACTTCTGGCTTGAGAAAAGGATGGTTGGGCTTTTCCTGTCCCTCTCGGACAAATTTTGGTGCTGTAATGGTAGTGGTGGCTCTTAAGGGCAAGGAGTTGATGGTAGTTCTCCTGCTTTCAAGCACTGCTGCCAAGCTCTTGAGGACCTGGTTGTGCCTCCAGGTATAGCGGCCTTGTGTGAGGCTGGTCTTACAACCAGTCAGGATGTGTTTGAGAGTTGCTGGTGTTGGGCAGAGGGCACAGGTTGGATCTTCGCCATACCACTGGTGGAGGTTTTTTGGGGATGGCAGCACGTCATTGGTAGCTCTGATGATGAAGCTGATGTTGCTAGCTTCCATCTCCCAGAGATCCCTCCAGCCAAGCTTTCTTTTCTCCAGGCCTTCCCACCTCATCCACTGTCCCTGCTTGGCAAGCGAGACAGCCTTTGCAGACCTTTCAGCCTCTTCCTGGCGGCGCACCTCCTCCACGACCATTTTTTTCCTCTCTGCGGTTGAGGCCTTACACCAAGTTGGTTTGCTTGCTGTAAGGCCAAAGCCTCCTCTTCCCCTCTGGACGTGTCCCACAATATCGCTGTGCCTCAGGGCTGCTGTGGCATGCTGCACTGCACTGGATGGTGTCCATTTCCGTGCAGTTGACAGGGGTGGTGCCGTTTCACTGATGGTCCGGTCTCTGGAGTCCGTCAGCGTCATCTGTAGTCTCACTTTAGAGCACTTGTATTCTTCAGTGAGACTTGTGATGGGCAGTTCGAGGACTCCTTTGCCATAGAGGCTGATGTTATTCAGACAGCGTGGGACACCAAGCCACTGTTTCACATATACTGTGATGGCTCGCTCCATCTTCTCCACAGTTGTTAGTGGGACCTCGTAGACAGTGAGTGGCCACATCACGAGAGGGAGAAGCCCAAATTGCAGACACCAGAGCTTGAGCTTCCCTGGTAGTGGAGTCTTGTTGATGTTGTTCAGGTCGTTGATGATATCCTGTCTTAGCTGCTGCACCTGGTTTTTATCCTTAAGACTTGAGTCATACCATCTGCCCAGGCTTTTGACAGGTTGTTCTGCCACCGTTGGTATTGGTTCGTCACCAATGCAGAACTTCACGTCTTTTAGCTCTCCCTTGATTATCGAGATGCTACGTGACTTGTTCGGCTTGATTTTCATCCGGGCCCAGCTGATGTTTTCCTGCAGCTTACCAAGTAGCCGCCTGGTGCAAGCTGCAGTGGTGGTCAGAGTGGTCATGTCGTCCATATATACTCGGACGGTGGAAGGCGGATCCCGTTCCTGGTTCGCTCACCCCGCCACCCATTTTGAGGCCCTGATGATGACCTCCATGGCCATTGTAAAGGCCAGGGGTGAGATCGTGCAACCTGCCATGATGCCTACTTCTACTTGCTGCCATGATGTTTTGAAGTCGGGTGTTGTGAAGCACAGCTGCAGGTCTTCAAAGTAGAATTTTACCAAGGTAGTGATGGATGTTGGAACGCGGAAGAAGTTGAAGGACTCCCAGAGAAGGCTATGCGGAACTGAACCAAAGGCATTGGCTAGGTCGAGAAAGATGACATGAAGATCCCCTTTGTTCTTCTTCGCTGCTTGAATCTGATGCCAGATCATACTGGTGTGCTCCAAGCAGCCAGAGAATCCAGAAATTCCAGCCTTTTGTACGGATGTGTCAATGTACTCGTTTTTTCTCCAGGTAGGTGGTGTGTGTCAAGACGCTGAAAAAGATTTTCCCTTCAACGTTGAGAAGGCTGATTGGCCGAAATTGACTGATATCTGCGTCCTTCTCTTTTGGAATTAGTACACCTCCAGCCCTTCGCCATGCCTTTGGTATTATCCCCTTCTGCCAGACGATTCTCATTAGCCTCCAAAGATAGCGTAGGACATCTGGTGAGTTCTTGTAGAGCTTATATGACACTCCATTTGGTCCTGGTGCAGATCCTGATCTTGCACGCCCACCATGTTCTCCACTTCTTTCCATTTTGGAGGGCCGGTCTCGATGTTGACCTCTGGTGGTCGAATGGGGGGGATATCATGTGGGATGGCTAGCTGTTCATGCCTTTTCGTGTCTTGGTAGACCTTTTCCAGGTGCTCTTCAAGTTCCTTCTTTGAAGTTTGCAGGAACCCGCTTTTGTCCTTAGCGAAGAGATCTTTGACAAACTTGAAGGGATTTTTATAGAACAGGGTTCTTGTGTGTTCCTTCTTCCTGCGAAGTTTCCTCAAGTTCTCTGCTCTTCGTAAGGTTTTCAACCGGAGCTTGATGTCCCCATGGAGCAGCATGAGACCTTCTCTCTCTGGATCAGAGGCTTTTCTCCACTGTTTCCGCAGGTCCCTTCTTTCCCTGATCAGTCTCTCTATCTCTTGTTGCCTCCTAGGTTTGGTTGGTGGTGGTATTTTGTTGGTGGTTTTCCAGCTGTTCACTCCAAAGCGCTCCTCTCCATAGTGGTAGATGATGTCACCGATGTGTTCCAGCTTTCTCTCTGCAGTGCCCACTTGTTGCTCCAACATTTTCACCAGGTCGTTATTGACGGTTTCCCACTCTCTCTTCTCAATAGTTTTGGGCCACCTCACACTCTGTCTGTGCCCTTTGATCTTGTTCTCTTTGGGAGGTCTCTGTGGCTGGGTGGGTTCTACCTCCTGCAATTCTGTGTTTATAATACCCTCCTCAGTGACAGGGGGGCTGATGCTCTGCGAACTTTGGGTTTTTTCCCGTCGCTGTGCTTCACTCGACTGATTTGACGCATTACTTCGTAAGAAGTATTGGTCAATGCGAGGCCCTTGACTCGGCTTTCCCAAACACCGCTTCTTTCCTTGGTGGATCTTCAACCCTGTAACTGATGTTACTTTTGCCCAGCCACAGGTGCAGACCTGAAGTGAGTGTCCTGCTGCCATTGTCTCATGCACCGTGTTCTTGCTCGTAGTCATGTTTGTTCCTAGGTCTGTAGCCGTGTGGTCAGTCATTGAGCCATCTTGCGCCCCCGCTCTCGCAGGCTGTAGGGGTGTCATTCTTTGTAGACTTTCTGTAGCACTTGGCGGGTGTCTCCAACAAACTGAACACAGTGTCAGAGACTGCCAGCATGGGTAGCTAGCCCATGTCAGCCCCAGTGGGGTCTATTCCCTCCTGTCAGCAGTCTCTCCAGGCTGTCACACAGACTTTTTCTAAGTGTTGCTGTATCTCATGAAGGAAATACTGGACAAAGAAATTAATGACTTCCCAGGCTTCAGGATGCATTTTTACACTATATAAATGTGGAAATTTACATTGGAAACGTTTGGTTTAGCTGTTAATGAAGTTTCGTTTTTTTAGTGCTGCAAATTCATTGTCTGCTGGCGCTGTACACTTTTTCTAAGTGTTGCAATATCTCATGAAGGAAATACTGGACAATCAAATTAATGACTTCCCAGGCTTCAGGATGCCTTTTTACACTATATAAATGTGGAAATTTACATTGGAAACGTTTGGTTTAGCTGTTAATGAAGTTTCGTTTTTTTAGTGCTGCAAATTCATTGTCTGCTGGCGCTGTACACTTTTTCTAAGTGTTGCAATATCTCATGAAGGAAATACTGGACAATCAAATTAATGACTTTCCAGGCTTCAGGATGCCTTTCTACACTGTATAAAGGTGGAAATTTACATTGGAAACGTTTGGTTTAGCTGTTATAAAAGTTTGTTTTTTTAGTGCTGTAAATGCATTCTCAGCTCGCGCTGTACACATTTGCTATGTGAGGCATTATCTCATAAGGGAAATACTGGACAATCAAATTAATGACTTCCCAGGCTTCAGGATGCCTTTTTACACTATATAAAGGTGGAAATTTACATTGGAAACGTTTGGTTTAGCTGTTATAAAAGTTTGGTTTTTTAGTGCTGTAAATGCATTTTCAGCTCGCGCTGTACACATTTGCTATGTGAGGCATTATCTCAAAAGGGAAATACTGGACAATCAAATTAATGACTTCCCAGGCTTCAGGATGCCTTTTTACACTATATAAAGGTGGAAATTTACATTGGAAACGTTTGGTTTAGCTGTTATAAAAGTTTGGTTTTTTAGTGCTGTAAATGCATTTTCAGCTCGCGCTGTACACATTTGCTATGGTGAGGCATTATCTCATAAGGGAAATACTGGACAATCAAATTAATGACTTCCCAGGCTTCAGGATGTCTTTTTACACTATATAAAGGTGGAAATTTACATTGGAAACGTTTGGTTTAGCTGTTATAAAAGTTTGTTTTTTTTGTGCTGTAAATGCATTTTCAGCTCACGCTGTACACATTTGCTATGAGAGGCATTATCTCATAAGGGAAATATTGGACAATCAAATTAATGACTGCCCAGGCTTCAGGATGCCTTTCTACACTATATAAAGGTGGAAATTTACATTGGAAACGTTTGGTTTAGCTGTTAATGAAGTTTCGTTTTTTTAGTGCTGCAAATTCATTGTCTGCTGGCGCTGTACACTTTTTCTAAGTGTTGCAATATCTCATGAAGGAAATACTGGACAATCAAATTAATGACTTTCCAGGCTTCAGGATGCCTTTCTACACTATATAAAGGTGGAAATTTACATTGGAAACGTTTGGTTTAGCTGTTATAAAAGTTTGGTTTTTTAGTGCTGTAAATGCATTTTCAGCTCGCGCTGTACACATTTGCTATGAGAGGCATTATCTCATAAGGGAAATATTGGACAATCAAATTAATGACTGCCCAGGCTTCAGGATGTTTTTTTTACACTATATAAAGGTGGAAATTTACATTGGAAACGTTTGGTTTAGCTGTTATAAAAGTTTGGTTTTTTAGTGCTGTAAATGCATTTTCAGCTCGCGCTGTACACATTTTCTATGAGAGGCATTATCTCATAAGGGAAATATTGGACAATCAAATTAATGACTGCCCAGGCTTCAGGATGTCTTTTTACACTATATAAAGGTGGAAATTTACATTGGAAACGTTTAGTTTAGCTGTTATAAAAGTTTGTTTTTTTAGTGCTGTAAATGCATTTTCAGCTCGCGCTGTACACATTTGCTATGTGAGGCATTATCTCATAAGGGAAATACTGGACAATCAAATTAATGACTTCCCAGGCTTCAGGATGCCTTTTTACACTATATAAATGTGGAAATTTACATTGGAAACGTTTGGTTTAGCTGTTATAAAAGTTTGTTTTTTTCGTGCTGTAAATGCATTTTCAGCACTAAAAAACCATACTTTTATAACAGCTAAACCAAACGTTTCCAATGTAAATTTCCACCTTTATATAGTGTAAAAAGACATCCTGAAGCCTGGGCAGTCATTAATTTGATTGTCCAATATTTCCCTTATGAGATAATGCCTCTCATAGCAAATGTGTACAGCGCGAGCTGAAAATGCATTTAACAGCACTAAAAAACCTAACTTTTATTACAGCTAAACCAAACGTTTTCAATGTAAATTTCCACCTTTATATAGTGTAAAAAGGCATCCTGAAGCCTGGAAAGTCATTAATTTGATTGTCCAGTATTTCCTTCATGAGATATTGCAACACTTAGAAAAAGTGTACAGCGCCAGCAGACAATGAATTTTCAGCACTAAAAAACGAAACTTCATTAACAGCTAAACCAAACGTTTCCAATGTAAATTTCCACATTTATAGAGTGTAAAAAGGCATCCTGAAGCCTGGGAAGTCATTAATTTGATTGTCCAGTATTTCCCTTATGAGATAATGCCTCACATAGCAAATGTGTTCAGTGCGAGCTGAAAATGCATTTTCAGCACTAAAAAACCAAACTTTTATAACAGCTAAACCAAACGTTTCCAATGTAAATTTCCACCTTTATATAGTGTAAAAAGACATCCTGAAGCCTGGGCAGTCATTCATTTGATTGTCCAATATTTCCCTTATGAGATAATGCCTCTCATAGCAAATGTGTACAGCGCGAGCTGAAAATGCATTTACAGCACTAAAAAACCAAACTTTTATAACAGCTAAACCAAACGTTTCCAATGTACATTTCCACCTTTATATAGTGTAGAAAGGCATCCTGAAGCCTGGAAAGTCATTAATTTGATTGTCCAGTATTTCCTTCATGAGATATTGCAACACTTAGAAAAAGTGTACAGCGCCAGCAGACAATGAATTTTCAGCACTAAAAAAACGAAACTTCATTAACAGCTAAACTAAACGTTTCCAATGTAAATTTCCACCTTTATATAGTGTAAAAAGACATCCTGAAGCCTGGGCAGTCATTAATTTGATTGTCCAATATTTCCCTTATGAGATAATGCCTCTCATAGCAAATGTGTACAGCGCGAGCTGAAAATGCATATACAGCACTAAAAAACCAAACTTTTATAACAGCTAAACCAAACGTTTCCAATGTAAATTTCCACCTTTATATAGTGTAGAAAGGCATCCTGAAGCCTGGAAAGTCATTAAATTGATTGTCCAGTATTTCCTTCATGAGAAATTGCAACACTTAGAAAAAGTGTACAGCGCCAGCAGACAATGAATTTTCAGCACTAAAAAAACGAAACTTCATTAACAGCTAAACCAAACGTTTCCAATGTAAATTTCCACATTTATAGAGTGTAAAAAGGCATCCTGAAGCCTGGGAAGTCATTAATTTGATTGTCCAGTATTTCCCTTATGAGATAATGCCTCACATAGCAAATGTGTACAGTGCGAGCTGAAAATGCATTTTCAGCACTAAAAAACCAAACTTTTATAACAGCTAAACCAAACGTTTCCAATGTAAATTTCCACCTTTATATAGTGTAAAAAGACATCCTGAAGCCTGGGCAGTCATTAATTTGATTGTCCAATATTTCCCTTATGAGATAATGCCTCTCATAGCAAATGTGTACAGCGCGAGCTGAAAATGCATTTACAGCACTAAAAAACCAAACTTTTATAACAGCTAAACCAAACGTTTCCAATGTAAATTTCCACCTTTATATAGTGTAGAAAGGCATCATGAAGCCTGGAAAGTCATTAATTTGATTGTCCAGTATTTCCTTCATGAGATATTGCAACACTTAGAAAAAGTGTACAGCGCCAGCAGACAATGAATTTTCAGCACTAAAAAAACGAAACTTCATTAACAGCTAAACCAAACGTTTCCAATGTAAATTTCCACATTTATAGAGTGTAAAAAGGCATCCTGAAGCCTGGGAAGTCATTAATTTGATTGTCCAGTATTTCCCTTATGAGATAATGCCTCACATAGCAAATGTGTACAGTGCGAGCTGAAAATGCATTTTCAGCACTAAAAAACCAAACTTTTATAACAGCTAAACCAAACGTTTCCAATGTAAATTTCCACCTTTATATAGTGTAAAAAGACATCCTGAAGCCTGGGCAGTCATTAATTTGATTGTCCAGTATTTCCCTTATGAGATAATGCCTCACATAGCAAATGTGTACAGCGCGAGCTGAAAATGCATTTACAGCACTAAAAAAACAAACTTTTATAACAGCTAAACCAAACGTTTCCAATGTAAATTTCCACCTTTATATAGTGTAGAAAGGCATCCTGAAGCCTGGGCAGTCATTAATTTGATTGTCCAATATTTCCCTTCTGAGATAAAGCCTCTCATAGCAAATGTGTACAGCGCGAGCTGAAAATGCATTTACAGCACTAAAAAACCAAACTTTTATAACAGCTAAACCAAACGTTTCCAATGTAAATTTCCACCTTTATAAAGTGTAGAAAGGCATCCTGAAGCCTGGAAAGTCATTAATTTGATTGTCCAGTATTTCCTACATGAGATATTGCAAAACTTAGAAAAAGTGTACAGCGCCAGCAGACAATGAATTTTCAGCAATAAAAAAACGAAACTTCATTAACAGCTAAACCAAACGTTTCCAATGTAAATTTCCACATTTATAGAGTGTAAAAAGGCATCCTGAAGCCTGGGAAGTCATTAATTTGATTGTCCAGTATTTCCCTTATGAGATAATGCCTCACATAGCAAATGTGTACAGTGCGAGCTGAAAATGCATTTTCAGCACTAAAAAACCAAACTTTTATAACACCTAAACCAAACGTTTCCAATGTAAATTTCCACCTTTATATAGTGTAAAAAGACATCCTGAAGCCTGGGCAGTCATTAATTTGATTGTCCAATATTTCCCTTATGAGATAATGCCTCTCATAGCAAATGTGTACAGCGCGAGCTGAAAATGCATTTACAGCACAAAAAAAACAAACTTTTATAACAGCTAAACCAAACGTTTCCAATGTAAATTTCCACCTTTATATAGTGTAGAAAGGCATCCTGAAGCCTGGAAAGTCATTAATTTGATTGTCCAGTATTTCCTTCATGAGATATTGCAACACTTAGAAAAGGTGTACAGCGCCAGCAGACAATGAATTTTCAGCACTAAAAAAACGAAACTTCATTAACAGCTAAACCAAACGTTTCCAATGTACATTTCCACCTTTATATAGTGTAGAAAGGCATCCTGAAGCCTGAAAAGTCATTAATTTGATTGTCCAGTATTTCCCTTATGAGATAATGCCTCACATAGCAAATGTGTACAGCGCGAGCTGAAAATGCATTTACAGCACTAAAAAACCAAACTTTTATAACAGCTAAACCAAACGTTTCCAATGTAAATTTCCACCTTTATATAGTGTAAAAAGACATCCTGAAGCCTGGGCAGTCATTAATTTGATTGTCCAATATTTCCCTTATGAGATAATGCCTCTCATAGCAAATGTGTACAGCGCGAGCTGAAAATGCATTTACAGCACTAAAAAAACAAACTTTTATAACAGCTAAACCAAACGTTTCCAATGTAAATTTCCACCTTTATATAGTGTAGAAAGGCATCCTGAAGCCTGGAAAGTCATTAATTTGATTGTCCAGTATTTCCTTCATGAGATATTGCAACATTTAGAAAAAGTGTACAGCGCCAGCAGACAATGAATTTTCAGCACTAAAAAAACGAAACTTCATTAACAGCTAAACTAAACGTTTCCAATGTATATTTCCACCTTTATATAGTGTAAAAAGACATCCTGAAGCCTGGGCAGTCATTAATTTGATTGTCCAATATTTCCCTTATGAGATAATGCCTCTCATAGCAAATGTGTACAGCGCGAGCTGAAAATGCATTTACAGCACTAAAAAACCAAACTTTTATAACAGCTAAACCAAACGTTTCAAATGTAAATTTCCACCTTTATATAGTGTAGAAAGGCATCCTGAAGCCTGGAAAGTCATTAATTTGATTGTCCAGTATTTCCTTCATGAGATATTGCAACACTTAGAAAAAGTGTACAGCGCCAGCAGACAATGAATTTTCAGCACTAAAAAAACGAAACTTCATTAACAGCTAAACCAAACGTTTCCAATATAAATTTCCACATTTATAGAGTGTAAAAAGGCATCCTGAAGCCTGGGAAGTCATTAATTTGATTGTCCAGTATTTCCCTTATGAGATAATGCCTCACATAGCAAATGTGTACAGTGCGAGCTGTAAATGCATTTTCAGCACTAAAAAACCATACTTTTATAACAGCTAAACCAAACGTTTCCAATGTAAATTTCCACCTTTATATAGTGTAAAAAGACATCCTGAAGCCTGGGCAGTCATTAATTTGATTGTCCAATATTTCCCTTATGAGATAATGCCTCTCATAGCAAATGTGTACAGCGCGAGCTGAAAATGCATTTACAGCACTAAAAAACCTAACTTTTATTACAGCTAAACCAAACGTTTTCAATGTAAATTTCCACCTTTATATAGTGTAAAAAGGCATCCTGAAGCCTGGAAAGTCATTAATTTGATTGTCCAGTATTTCCTTCATGAGATATTGCAACACTTAGAAAAAGTGTACAGCGCCAGCAGACAATGAATTTTCAGCACTAAAAAACGAAACTTCATTAACAGCTAAACCAAACGTTTCCAATGTAAATTTCCACATTTATAGAGTGTAAAAAGGCATCCTGAAGCCTGGGAAGTCATTAATTTGATTGTCCAGTATTTCCCTTATGAGATAATGCCTCACATAGCAAATGTGTTCAGTGCGAGCTGAAAATGCATTTTCAGCACTAAAAAACCAAACTTTTATAACAGCTAAACCAAACGTTTCCAATGTAAATTTCCACCTTTATATAGTGTAAAAAGACATCCTGAAGCCTGGGCAGTCATTCATTTGATTGTCCAATATTTCCCTTATGAGATAATGCCTCTCATAGCAAATGTGTACAGCGCGAGCTGAAAATGCATTTACAGCACTAAAAAACCAAACTTTTATAACAGCTAAACCAAACGTTTCCAATGTACATTTCCACCTTTATATAGTGTAGAAAGGCATCCTGAAGCCTGGAAAGTCATTAATTTGATTGTCCAGTATTTCCTTCATGAGATATTGCAACACTTAGAAAAAGTGTACAGCGCCAGCAGACAATGAATTTTCAGCACTAAAAAAACGAAACTTCATTAACAGCTAAACCAAACGTTTCCAATGTAAATTTCCACATTTATAGAGTGTAAAAAGGCATCCTGAAACCTGGGAAGTCATTAATTTGATTGTCCAGTATTTCCCTTATGAGATAATGCCTCACATAGCAAATGTGTACAGTGCGAGCTGAAAATGCATTTTCAGCACTAAAAAACCAAACTTTTATAACAGCTAAACCAAACGTTTCCAATGTAAATTTCCACCTTTAGATAGTGTAAAAAGACATCCTGAAGCCTGGGCAGTCATTAATTTGATTGTCCAGTATTTCCCTTATGAGATAATGCCTCACATAGCAAATGTGTACAGTGCGAGCTGAAAATGCATTTTCAGCACTAAAAAAAACAAACTTTTATAACAGCTAAACCAAACGTTTCCAATGTAAATTTCCACCTTTATATAGTGTAAAAAGACATCCTGAAGCCTGGGCAGTCATTAATTTGATTGTCCAATATTTCCCTTATGAGATAATGCCTCTCATAGCAAATGTGTACAGCGCGAGCTGAAAATGCATTTACAGCACTAAAAAACCAAACTTTTATAACAGCTAAACCAAACGTTTCCAATGTAAATTTCCACCTTTATATAGTGTAGAAAGGCATCCTGAAGCCTGGAAAGTCATTAATTTGATTGTCCAGTATTTCCTTCATGAGATATTGCAACACTTAGAAAAAGTGTACAGCGCCAGCAGACAATGAATTTTCAGCACTAAAAAAACGAAACTTCATTAACAGCTAAACCAAACGTTTCCAATGTAAATTTCCACATTTATAGAGTGTAAAAAGGCATCCAGAAGCCTGGGAAGTCATTAATTTGATTGTCCAGTATTTCCCTTATGAGATAATGCCTCACATAGCAAATGTGTACAGTGCGAGCTGAAAATGCATTTTCAGCACTAAAAAAACAAACTTTTATAACAGCTAAACCAAACGTTTCCAATGTAAATTTCCACCTTTATATAGTGTAAAAAGACATCCTGAAGCCTGGGCAGTCATTAATTTGATTGTCCAGTATTTCCCTTATGAGATAATGCCTCACATAGCAAATGTGTACAGTGCGAGCTGAAAATGCATTTTCAGCACTAAAAAAACCAAACTTTTATAACAGCTAAACCAAACGTTTCCAATGTAAATTTCCACCTTTATATATTGTAAAAAGACATCCTGAAGCCTAGGCAGTCATTAATTTGATTGTCCAATATTTCCCTTATGAGACAATGCCTCTCATAGCAAATGTGTACAGCGCGAGCTGAAAATGCATTTTCAGCACTAAAAAAACAAACTTTTATAACAGCTAAACCAAACGTTTCCAATGTACATTTCCACCTTTATATAGTGTAGAAAGGCATCCTGAAGCCTGGAAAGTCATTGATTTGATTGTCCAGTATTTCCTTCATGAGATATTGCAACACTTAGAAAAAGTGTACAGCGCCAGCAGACAATGAATTTTCAGCACTAAAAAAACGAAACTTCATTAACAGCTAAACTAAACGTTTCCAATGTAAATTTCCAACTTTATATAGAGTAAAAAGACATCCTGAAGCCTGGGCAGCCATTAATTTGATTGTCCAATATTTCCCTTATGAGATAATGCCTCTCATAGCAAATGTGTACAGCGCGAGCTGAAAATGCATTTACAGCACTAAAAAAACAAACTTTTATAACAGCTAAACCAAACGTTTCCAATGTAAATTTCCACCTTTATATAGTGTAAAAAGACATCCTGAAGCCTGGGCAGTCATTAATTTGATTGTCCAATATTTCCCTTATGAGATAATGCCTCTCATAGCAAATGTGTACAGCGCGAGCTGAAAATGCATTTACAGCACTAAAAAACCAAACTTTTATAACAGCTAAACCAAACGTTTCCAATGTAAATTTCCACCTTTATATAGTGTAGAAAGGCATCCTGAAGCCTGGAAAGTCATTAATTTGATTGTCCAGTATTTCCTTCATGAGATATTGCAACACTTAGAAAAAGTGTACAGCGCCAGCAGACAATGAATTTTCAGCACTAAAAAAAACGAAACTTCATTAACAGCTAAACTAAACGTTTCCAATGTAAATTTCCACCTTTATATAGTGTAAAAAGACATCCTGAAGCCTGGGCAGTCATTAATTTGATTGTCCAATATTTCCCTTATGAGATAATGCCTCTCATAGCAAATGTGTACAGCGCGAGCTGAAAATGCATTTACAGCACTAAAAAACCAAACTTTTATAACAGCTAAACCAAACGTTTCCAATGTAAATTTCCACCTTTATATAGTGTAGAAAGGCATCCTGAAGCCTGGAAAGTCATTAATTTGATTGTCCAGTATTTCCTTCATGAGATATTGCAACACTTAGAAAAAGTGTACAGCGCCAGCAGACAATGAATTTTCAGCACTAAAAAAACGAAACTTCATTAACAGCTAAACCAAACGTTTCCAATGTAAATTTCCACATTTATAGAGTGTAAAAAGGCATCCTGAAGCCTGGGAAGTCATTAATTTGATTGTCCAGTATTTCCCTTATGAGATAATGCCTCACATAGCAAATGTGTACAGTGCGAGCTGAAAATGCATTTTCAGCACTAAAAAACCAAACTTTTATAACAGCTAAACCAAACGTTTCCAATGTAAATTTCCACCTTTATATAGTGTAAAAAGACATCCTGAAGCCTGGGCAGTCATTAATTTGATTGTCCAATATTTCCCTTTTGAGATAATGCCTCTCATAGCAAATGTGTACAGCGCGAGCTGAAAATGCATTCACAGCACTAAAAAACCAAACTTTTATAACAGCTAAACCAAACGTTTCCAATGTACATTTCCACCTTTATATAGTGTAGAAAGGCATCCTGAAGCCTGGAAAGTCATTAATTTGATTGTCCAGTATTTCCTTCATGAGATATTGCAACACTTAGAAAAAGTGTACAGCGCCAGCAGACAATGAATTTTCAGCACTAAAAAAACGAAACTTCATTAACAGCTAAACTAAACGTTTCCGATGTAAATTTCCACCCTTATATAGTGTAAAAAGACATCCTGAAGCCTGGGCAGTCATTAATTTGATTGTCTAATATTTCCCTTATGAGATAATGCCTCTCATAGCAAATGTGTACAGCGCGAGCTGAAAATGCATTTACAGCACTAAAAAACCAAACTTTTATAACAGCTAAACCAAACGTTTCCAATGTACATTTCCACCTTTATATAGTGTAGAAAGGCATCCTGAAGCCTGGAAAGTCATTAATTTGATTGTCCAGTATTTCCTTCATGAGATATTGCAACACTTAGAAAAAGTGTACAGCGCCAGCAGACAATGAATTTTCAGCACTAAAAAAACGAAACTTCATTAACAGCTAAACTAAACGTTTCCAATGTATATTTCCACCTTTATATAGTGTAAAAAGACATCCTGAAGCCTGGGCAGTCATTAATTTGATTGTCCAATATTTCCCTTATGAGATAATGCCTCTCATAGCAAATGTGTACAGCGCGAGCTGAAAATGCATTTACAGCACTAAAAAAACAAACTTTTATAACAGCTAAACCAAACGTTTCCAATGTAAATTTCCACCTTTATATAGTGTAAAAAGACATCCTGAAGCCTGGGCAGTCATTAATTTGATTGTCCAGTATTTCCCTTATGAGATAATGCCTCACATAGCAAATGTGGACAGTGCGAGCTGAAAATGCATTTTCAGCACTAAAAAAACCAAACTTTTATAACAGCTAAACCAAACGTTTCCAATGTAAATTTCCACCTTTATATAGTGTAAAAAGACATCCTGAAGCCTGGGCAGTCATTAATTTGATTGTCCAGTATTTCCCTTATGAGATAATGCCTCACACAGCAAATGTGTACAGTGCGAGCTGAAAATGCATTTTCAGCACTAAAAAAACCAAACTTTTATAACAGCTAAACCAAACGTTTCCAATGTAAATTTCCACCTTTATATAGTGTAAAAAGACATCCTTGAAGCCTGGGCAGTCATTAATTTGATTGTCCAATATTTCCCTTCTGAGATAATGCCTCTCATAGCAAATGTGTACAGCGCGAGCTGAAAATGCATTTACAGCACTAAAAAACCAAACTTTTATAACAGCTAAACCAAACGTTTCCAATGTACATTTCCACCTTTATATAGTGTAGAAAGGCATCCTGAAGCCTGGAAAGTAATTAATTTGATTGTCCAGTATTTCCTTCATGAGATATTGCAACACATAGAAAAAGTGTACAGCGCCAGCAGACAATGAATTTTCAGCACTAAAAAAACGAAACTTCATTAACAGCTAAACTAAACGTTTCCAATGTAAATTTCCACCTTTATATAGTGTAGAAAGGCATCCTGAAGCCTGGAAAGTCATTAATTTGATTGTCCAGTATTTCCTTCATGAGATATTGCAACACTTAGAAAAAGTGTACAGCGCCAGCAGACAATGAATTTTCAGCACTAAAAAAACGAAACTTCATTAACAGCTAAACTAAACGTTTCCAATGTAAATTTCCACCCTTATATAGTGTAAAAAGACATCCTGAAGCCTGGGCAGTCATTAATTTGATTGTCCAATATTTCCCTTATGAGATAATGCTTCTCATAGCAAATGTGTACAGCGCGAGCTGAAAATGCATTTACAGCACTAAAAAACCAAACTTTTATAACAGCTAAACCAAACGTTTCCAATGTAAATTTCCACCTTTATATAGTGTAGAAAGGCATCCTGAAGCCTGGAAAGTCATTAATTTGATTGTCCAGTATTTCCTTCATGAGATATTGCAACACTTAGAAAAAGTGTACAGCGCCAGCAGACAATGAATTTTCAGCACTAAAAAAACGAAACTTCATTAACAGCTAAACCAAACGTTTCCAATGTAAATTTCCACATTTATAGAGTGTAAAAAGGCATCCTGAAGCCTGGGAAGTCATTAATTTGATTGTCCAGTATTTCCCTTATGAGATAATGCCTCACATAGCAAATGTGTACAGTGCGAGCTGAAAATGCATTTTCAGCACTAAAAAACCAAACTTTTATAACAGCTAAACCAAACGTTTCCAATGTAAATTTCCACCTTTATATAGTGTAAAACGACATCCTGAAGCCTGGGCAGTCATTAATTTGATTGTCCAGTATTTCCCTTATGAGATAATGCCTCACACAGCAAATGTGTACAGTGCGAGCTGAAAATGCATTTTCAGCACTAAAAAAACCAAACTTTTATAACAGCTAAACCAAACGTTTCCAATGTAAATTTCCACCTTTATATAGTGTAAAAAGACATCCTGAAGCCTGGGCAGTCATTAATTTGATTGTCCAATATTTCCCTTCTGAGATAATGCCTCTCATAGCAAATGTGTACAGCGCGAGATGAAAATGCATTTACAGCACTAAAAAACCAAACTTTTATAACAGCTAAACCAAACGTTTCCAATGTACATTTCCACCTTTATATAGTGTAGAAAGGCATCCTGAAGCCTGGAAAGTCATTAATTTGATTGTCCAGTATTTCCTTCATGAGATATTGCAACACTTAGAAAAAGTGTACAGCGCCAGCAGACAATGAATTTTCAGCACTAAAAAAACGAAACTTCATTAACAGCTAAACTAAACGTTTCCAATGTAAATTTCCACCCTTATATAGTGTAAAAATACATCCTGAAGCCTGGGCAGTCATTAATTTGATTGTCCAATATTTCCCTTATGAGATAATGCCTCTCATAGCAAATGTGTACAGCGCGAGCTGAAAATGCATTTACAGCACTAAAAAACCAAACTTTTATAACAGCTAAACCAAACGTTTCCAATGTAAATTTCCACCTTTATATAGTGTAGAAAGGCATCCTGAAGCCTGGAAAGTCATTAATTTGATTGTCCAGTATTTCCTTCATGAGATATTGCAACACTTAGAAAAAGTGTACAGCGCCAGCAGACAATGAATTTTCAGCACTAAAAAAACGAAACTTCATTAACAGCTAAACCAAACGTTTCCAATGTAAATTTCCACATTTATAGAGTGTAAAAAGGCATCCTGAAGCCTGGGAAGTCATTAATTTGACTGTCCAGTATTTCCCTTATGAGATAATGCCTCACATAGCAAATGTGTACAGTGCGAGCTGAAAATGCATTTTCAGCACTAAAAAAACAAACTTTTATAACAGCTAAACCAAACGTTTCCAATGTAAATTTCCACCTTTATATAGTGTAAAAAGACATCCTGAAGCCTGGGCAGTCATTAATTTGATTGTCCAGTATTTCCCTTATGAGATAATGCCTCACATAGCAAATGTGTACAGTGCGAGCTGAAAATGCATTTTCAGCACTAAAAAAACCAAACTTTTATAACAGCTAAACCAAACGTTTCCAATGTAAATTTCCACCTTTATATAGTGTAAAAAGACATCCTGAAGCCTAGGCAGTCATTAATTTGATTGTCCAATATTTCCCTTATGAGACAATGCCTCTCATAGCAAATGTGTACAGCGCGAGCTGAAAATGCATTTTCAGCACTAAAAAAACAAACTTTTATAACAGCTAAACCAAACGTTTCCAATGTACATTTCCACCTTTATATAGTGTAGAAAGGCATCCTGAAGCCTGGAAAGTCATTGATTTGATTGTCCAGTATTTCCTTCATGAGATATTGCAACACTTAGAAAAAGTGTACAGCGCCAGCAGACAATGAATTTTCAGCACTAAAAAAACGAAACTTCATTAACAGCTAAACTAAACGTTTCCAATGTAAATTTCCAACTTTATATAGAGTAAAAAGACATCCTGAAGCCTGGGCAGCCATTAATTTGATTGTCCAATATTTCCCTTATGAGATAATGCCTCTCGTAGCAAATGTGTACAGCGCGAGCTGAAAATGCATTTACAGCACTAAAAAACCAAACTTTTATAACAGCTAAACCAAACGTTTCCAATGTAAATTTCCACCTTTATATAGTGTAAAAAGACATCCTGAAGCCTGGGCAGTCATTAATTTGATTGTCCAATATTTCCCTTATGAGATAATGCCTCTCATAGCAAATGTGTACAGCGCGAGCTGAAAATGCATTTACAGCACTAAAAAAACCAAACTTTTATAACAGCTAAACCAAACGTTTCCAATGTAAATTTCCACCTTTATATAGTGTAGAAAGGCATCCTGAAGCCTGGAAAGTCATTGATTTGATTGTCCAGTATTTCCTTCATGAGATATTGCAACACTTAGAAAAAGTGTACAGCGCCAGCAGACAATGAATTTTCAGCACTAAAAAAACGAAACTTCATTAACAGCTAAACTAAACGTTTCCAATGTAAATTTCCAACTTTATATAGAGTAAAAAGACATCCTGAAGCCTGGGCAGCCATTAATTTGATTGTCCAATATTTCCCTTATGAGATAATGCCTCTCGTAGCAAATGTGTACAGCGCGAGCTGAAAATGCATTTACAGCACTAAAAAACCAAACTTTTATAACAGCTAAACCAAACGTTTCCAATGTAAATTTCCACCTTTATATAGTGTAAAAAGACATCCTGAAGCCTGGGCAGTCATTAATTTGATTGTCCAATATTTCCCTTATGAGATAATGCCTCTCATAGCAAATGTGTACAGCGCGAGCTGAAAATGCATTTACAGCACTAAAAAAACCAAACTTTTATAACAGCTAAACCAAACGTTTCCAATGTAAATTTCCACCTTTATATAGTGTAGAAAGGCATCCTGAAGCCTGGAAAGTCATTAATTTGATTGTCCAGTATTTCCTTCATGAGATATTGCAACACTTAGAAAAAGTGTACAGCGCCAGCAGACAATGAATTTTCAGCACTAAAAAAAACGAAACTTCATTAACAGCTAAACTAAACGTTTCCAATGTAAATTTCCACCTTTATATAGTGTAAAAAGACATCCTGAAGCCTGGGCAGTCATTAATTTGATTGTCCAATATTTCCCTTATGAGATAATGCCTCTCATAGCAAATGTGTACAGTGCGAGCTGAAAATGCATTTACAGCACTAAAAAACCAAACTTTTATAACAGCTAAACCAAACGTTTCCAATGTAAATTTCCACCTTTATATAGTGTAAAAAGACATCCTGAAGCCTGGGCAGTCATTAATTTGATTGTCCAATATTTCCCTTTTGAGATAATGCCTCTCATAGCAAATGTGTACAGCGCGAGCTGAAAATGCATTTACAGCACTAAAAAACCAAACTTTTATAACAGCTAAACCAAACGTTTCCAATGTACATTTCCACCTTTATATAGTGTAGAAAGGCATCCTGAAGCCTGGAAAGTCATTAATTTGATTGTCCAGTATTTCCTTCATGAGATATTGCAACACTTAGAAAAAGTGTACAGCGCCAGCAGACAATGAATTTTCAGCACTAAAAAAACGAAACTTCATTAACAGCTAAACTAAACGTTTCCGATGTAAATTTCCACCCTTATATAGTGTAAAAAGACATCCTGAAGCCTGGGCAGTCATTAATTTGATTGTCTAATATTTCCCTTATGAGATAATGCCTCTCATAGCAAATGTGTACAGCGCGAGCTGAAAATGCATTTACAGCACTAAAAAACCAAACTTTTATAACAGCTAAACCAAACGTTTCCAATGTACATTTCCACCTTTATATAGTGTAGAAAGGCATCCTGAAGCCTGGAAAGTCATTAATTTGATTGTCCAGTATTTCCTTCATGAGATATTGCAACACTTAGAAAAAGTGTACAGCGCCAGCAGACAATGAATTTTCAGCACTAAAAAAACGAAACTTCATTAACAGCTAAACTAAACGTTTCCAATGTATATTTCCACCTTTATATAGTGTAAAAAGACATCCTGAAGCCTGGGCAGTCATTAATTTGATTGTCCAATATTTCCCTTATGAGATAATGCCTCTCATAGCAAATGTGTACAGCGCGAGCTGAAAATGCATTTACAGCACTAAAAAAACAAACTTTTATAACAGCTAAACCAAACGTTTCCAATGTAAATTTCCACCTTTATATAGTGTAAAAAGACATCCTGAAGCCTGGGCAGTCATTAATTTGATTGTCCAGTATTTCCCTTATGAGATAATGCCTCACATAGCAAATGTGGACAGTGCGAGCTGAAAATGCATTTTCAGCACTAAAAAAACCAAACTTTTATAACAGCTAAACCAAACGTTTCCAATGTAAATTTCCACCTTTATATAGTGTAAAAAGACATCCTGAAGCCTGGGCAGTCATTAATTTGATTGTCCAGTATTTCCCTTATGAGATAATGCCTCACACAGCAAATGTGTACAGTGCGAGCTGAAAATGCATTTTCAGCACTAAAAAAACCAAACTTTTATAACAGCTAAACCAAACGTTTCCAATGTAAATTTCCACCTTTATATAGTGTAAAAAGACATCCTGAAGCCTGGGCAGTCATTAATTTGATTGTCCAATATTTCCCTTCTGAGATAATGCCTCTCATAGCAAATGTGTACAGCGCGAGCTGAAAATGCATTTACAGCACTAAAAAACCAAACTTTTATAACAGCTAAACCAAACGTTTCCAATGTACATTTCCACCTTTATATAGTGTAGAAAGGCATCCTGAAGCCTGGAAAGTAATTAATTTGATTGTCCAGTATTTCCTTCATGAGATATTGCAACACATAGAAAAAGTGTACAGCGCCAGCAGACAATGAATTTTCAGCACTAAAAAAACGAAACTTCATTAACAGCTAAACTAAACGTTTCCAATGTAAATTTCCACCTTTATATAGTGTAGAAAGGCATCCTGAAGCCTGGAAAGTCATTAATTTGATTGTCCAGTATTTCCTTCATGAGATATTGCAACACTTAGAAAAAGTGTACAGCGCCAGCAGACAATGAATTTTCAGCACTAAAAAAACGAAACTTCATTAACAGCTAAACTAAACGTTTCCAATGTAAATTTCCACCCTTATATAGTGTAAAAAGACATCCTGAAGCCTGGGCAGTCATTAATTTGATTGTCCAATATTTCCCTTATGAGATAATGCTTCTCATAGCAAATGTGTACAGCGCGAGCTGAAAATGCATTTACAGCACTAAAAAACCAAACTTTTATAACAGCTAAACCAAACGTTTCCAATGTAAATTTCCACCTTTATATAGTGTAGAAAGGCATCCTGAAGCCTGGAAAGTCATTAATTTGATTGTCCAGTATTTCCTTCATGAGATATTGCAACACTTAGAAAAAGTGTACAGCGCCAGCAGACAATGAATTTTCAGCACTAAAAAAAACGAAACTTCATTAACAGCTAAACCAAACGTTTCCAATGTAAATTTCCACATTTATAGAGTGTAAAAAGGCATCCTGAAGCCTGGGAAGTCATTAATTTGATTGTCCAGTATTTCCCTTATGAGATAATGCCTCACATAGCAAATGTGTACAGTGCGAGCTGAAAATGCATTTTCAGCACTAAAAAACCAAACTTTTATAACAGCTAAACCAAACGTTTCCAATGTAAATTTCCACCTTTATATAGTGTAAAAAGACATCCTGAAGCCTGGGCAGTCATTAATTTGATTGTCCAGTATTTCCCTTATGAGATAATGCCTCACACAGCAAATGTGTACAGTGCGAGCTGAAAATGCATTTTCAGCACTAAAAAAACCAAACTTTTATAACAGCTAAACCAAACGTTTCCAATGTAAATTTCCACCTTTATATAGTGTAAAAAGACATCCTGAAGCCTGGGCAGTCATTAATTTGATTGTCCAATATTTCCCTTCTGAGATAATGCCTCTCATAGCAAATGTGTACAGCGCGAGATGAAAATGCATTTACAGCACTAAAAAACCAAACTTTTATAACAGCTAAACCAAACGTTTCCAATGTACATTTCCACCTTTATATAGTGTAGAAAGGCATCCTGAAGCCTGGAAAGTCATTAATTTGATTGTCCAGTATTTCCTTCATGAGATATTGCAACACTTAGAAAAAGTGTACAGCGCCAGCAGACAATGAATTTTCAGCACTAAAAAAACGAAACTTCATTAACAGCTAAACTAAACGTTTCCAATGTAAATTTCCACCCTTATATAGTGTAAAAATACATCCTGAAGCCTGGGCAGTCATTAATTTGATTGGCCAATATTTCCCTTATGAGATAATGCCTCTCATAGCAAATGTGTACAGCGCGAGCTGAAAATGCATTTACAGCACTAAAAAACCAAACTTTTATAACAGCTAAACCAAACGTTTCCAATGTAAATTTCCACCTTTATATAGTGTAGAAAGGCATCCTGAAGCCTGGAAAGTCATTAATTTGATTGTCCAGTATTTCCTTCATGAGATATTGCAACACTTAGAAAAAGTGTACAGCGCCAGCAGACAATGAATTTTCAGCACTAAAAAAACGAAACTTCATTAACAGCTAAACCAAACGTTTCCAATGTAAATTTCCACATTTATAGAGTGTAAAAAGGCATCCTGAAGCCTGGGAAGTCATTAATTTGATTGTCCAGTATTTCCCTTATGAGATAATGCCTCACATAGCAAATGTGTACAGTGCGAGCTGAAAATGCATTTTCAGCACTAAAAAAACAAACTTTTATAACAGCTAAACCAAACGTTTCCAATGTAAATTTCCACCTTTATATAGTGTAAAAAGACATCCTGAAGCCTGGGCAGTCATTAATTTGATTGTCCAGTATTTCCCTTATGAGATAATGCCTCACATAGCAAATGTGTACAGTGCGAGCTGAAAATGCATTTTCAGCACTAAAAAAACCAAACTTTTATAACAGCTAAACCAAACGTTTCCAATGTAAATTTCCACCTTTATATAGTGTAAAAAGACATCCTGAAGCCTAGGCAGTCATTAATTTGATTGTCCAATATTTCCCTTATGAGACAATGCCTCTCATAGCAAATGTGTACAGCGCGAGCTGAAAATGCATTTTCAGCACTAAAAAAACAAACTTTTATAACAGCTAAACCAAACGTTTCCAATGTACATTTCCACCTTTATATAGTGTAGAAAGGCATCCTGAAGCCTGGAAAGTCATTGATTTGATTGTCCAGTATTTCCTTCATGAGATATTGCAACACTTAGAAAAAGTGTACAGCGCCAGCAGACAATGAATTTTCAGCACTAAAAAAACGAAACTTCATTAACAGCTAAACTAAACGTTTCCAATGTAAATTTCCAACTTTATATAGAGTAAAAAGACATCCTGAAGCCTGGGCAGCCATTAATTTGATTGTCCAATATTTCCCTTATGAGATAATGCCTCTCGTAGCAAATGTGTACAGCGCGAGCTGAAAATGCATTTACAGCACTAAAAAACCAAACTTTTATAACAGCTAAACCAAACGTTTCCAATGTAAATTTCCACCTTTATATAGTGTAAAAAGACATCCTGAAGCCTGGGCAGTCATTAATTTGATTGTCCAATATTTCCCTTATGAGATAATGCCTCTCATAGCAAATGTGTACAGCGCGAGCTGAAAATGCATTTACAGCACTAAAAAACCAAACTTTTATAACAGCTAAACCAAACGTTTCCAATGTAAATTTCCACCTTTATATAGTGTAGAAAGGCATCCTGAAGCCTGGAAAGTCATTAATTTGATTGTCCAGTATTTCCTTCATGAGATATTGCAACACTTAGAAAAAGTGTACAGCGCCAGCAGACAATGAATTTTCAGCACTAAAAAAAACGAAACTTCATTAACAGCTAAACTAAACGTTTCCAATGTAAATTTCCACCTTTATATAGTGTAAAAAGACATCCTGAAGCCTGGGCAGTCATTAATTTGATTGTCCAATATTTCCCTTATGAGATAATGCCTCTCATAGCAAATGTGTACAGCGCGAGCTGAAAATGCATTTACAGCACTAAAAAACCAAACTTTTATAACAGCTAAACCAAACGTTTCCAATGTAAATTTCCACCTGTATATAGTGTAGAAAGGCATCCTGAAGCCTGGAAAGTCATTAATTTGATTGTCCAGTATTTCCTTCATGAGATATTGCAACACTTAGAAAAAGTGTACAGCGCCAGCAGACAATGAATTTTCAGCACTAAAAAAACGAAACTTCATTAACAGTTAAACCAAACGTTTCTAATGTAAATTTCCACATTTATAGAGTGTAAAAAGGCATCCTGAAGCCTGGGAAGTCATTAATTTGATTGTCCAGTATTTCCCTTATGAGATAATGCCTCACATAGCAAATGTGTACAGTGCGAGCTGAAAATGCATTTTCAGCACTAAAAAACCAAACTTTTATAACAGCTAAACCAAACGTTTCCAATGTAAATTTCCACCTTTTTATAGTGTAAAAAGACATCCTGAAGCCTGGGCAGTCATTAATTTGATTGTCCAATATTTCCCTTTTGAGATAATGCCTCTCATAGCAAATGTGTACAGCGCGAGCTGAAAATGCATTTACAGCACTAAAAAACCAAACTTTTATAACAGCTAAACCAAACGTTTCCAATGTACATTTCCACCTTTATATAGTGTAGAAAGGCATCCTGAAGCCTGGAAAGTCATTAATTTGATTGTCCAGTATTTCCTTCATGAGATATTGCAACACTTAGAAAAAGTGTATAGCGCCAGCAGACAATGAATTTTCAGCACTAAAAAAACGAAACTTCATTAACAGCTAAACTAAACGTTTCCGATGTAAATTTCCACCCTTATATAGTGTAAAAAGACATCCTGAAGCCTGGGCAGTCATTAATTTGATTGTCTAATATTTCCCTTATGAGATAATGCCTCTCATAGCAAATGTGTACAGCGCGAGCTGAAAATGCATTTACAGCACTAAAAAACCAAACTTTTATAACAGCTAAACCAAACGTTTCCAATGTACATTTCCACCTTTATATAGTGTAGAAAGGCATCCTGAAGCCTGGAAAGTCATTAATTTGATTGTCCAGTATTTCCTTCATGAGATATTGCAACACTTAGAAAAAGTGTACAGCGCCAGCAGACAATGAATTTTCAGCACTAAAAAAACGAAACTTCATTAACAGCTAAACCAAACGTTTCCAATGTAAATTTCCACATTTATAGAGTGTAAAAAGGCATCCTGAAGCCTGGGAAGTCATTAATTTGATTGTCCAGTATTTCCCTTATGAGATAATGCCTCTCATAGCAAATGTGTACAGCGCGAGCTGAAAATGCATTTACAGCACTAAAAAACCAAACTTTTATAACAGCTAAACCAAACGTTTCCAATGTACATTTCCACCTTTATATAGTGAAGAAAGGCATCCTGAAGCCTGGAAAGTCATTAATTTGATTGTCCAGTATTTCCTTCATGAGATATTGCAACACTTAGAAAAAGTTTACAGCGCCAGCAGACAATGAATTTTCAGCACTAAAAAAACGAAACTTCATTAACAGCTAAACTAAACGTTTCCAATGTAAATTTCCACCCTTATATAGTGTAAAAATACATCCTGAAGCCTGGGCAGTCATTAATTTGATTGTCCAATATTTCCCTTATGAGATAATGCCTCTCATAGCAAATGTGTACAGCGCGAGCTGAAAATGCATTTACAGCACTAAAAAACCAAACTTTTATAACAGCTAAACCAAACGTTTCCAATGTAAATTTCCACCTTTATATAGTGTAAAAAGACATCCTGAAGCCTGGGCAGTCATTAATTTGATTGTCCAGTATTTCCCTTATGAGATAATGCCTCACATAGCAAAAGTGTACAGTGCGAGCTGAAAATGCATTTTCAGCACTAAAAAAACCAAACTTTTATTACAGCTAAACCAAACGTTTCCAATGTAAATTTCCACCTTTATATAGTGTAAAAAGACATCCTGAAGCCTGGGCAGTCATTAATTTGATTGTCCAATATTTCCCTTCTGAGATAATGCCTCTCATAGCAAATGTGTACAGCGCGAGCTGAAAATGCATTTACAGCACTAAAAAACCAAACTTTTATAACAGCTAAACCAAACGTTTCCAATGTACATTTCCACCTTTATATAGTGTAGAAAGGCATCCTGAAGCCTGGAAAGTAATTAATTTGATTGTCCAGTATTTCCTTCATGAGATATTGCAACACATAGAAAAAGTGTACAGCGCCAGCAGACAATGAATTTTCAGCACTAAAAAAACGAAACTTCATTAACAGCTAAACTAAACGTTTCCAATGTAAATTTCCACCTTTATATAGTGTAGAAAGGCATCCTGAAGCCTGGAAAGTCATTAATTTGATTGTCCAGTATTTCCTTCATGAGATATTGCAACACTTAGAAAAAGTGTACAGCGCCAGCAGACAATGAATTTTCAGCACTAAAAAAACGAAACTTCATTAACAGCTAAACTAAACGTTTCCAATGTAAATTTCCACCCTTATATAGTGTAAAAAGACATCCTGAAGCCTGGGCAGTCATTAATTTGATTGTCCAATATTTCCCTTATGAGATAATGCTTCTCATAGCAAATGTGTACAGCGCGAGCTGAAAATGCATTTACAGCACTAAAAAACCAAACTTTTATAACAGCTAAACCAAACGTTTCCAATGTAAATTTCCACCTTTATATAGTGTAGAAAGGCATCCTGAAGCCTGGAAAGTCATTAATTTGATTGTCCAGTATTTCCTTCATGAGATATTGCAACACTTAGAAAAAGTGTACAGCGCCAGCAGACAATGAATTTTCAGCACTAAAAAAAACGAAACTTCATTAACAGCTAAACCAAACGTTTCCAATGTAAATTTCCACATTTATAGAGTGTAAAAAGGCATCCTGAAGCCTGGGAAGTCATTAATTTGATTGTCCAGTATTTCCCTTATGAGATAATGCCTCACATAGCAAATGTGTACAGTGCGAGCTGAAAATGCATTTTCAGCACTAAAAAACCAAACTTTTATAACAGCTAAACCAAACGTTTCCAATGTAAATTTCCACCTTTATATAGTGTAAAAAGACATCCTGAAGCCTGGGCAGTCATTAATTTGATTGTCCAGTATTTCCCTTATGAGATAATGCCTCACACAGCAAATGTGTACAGTGCGAGCTGAAAATGCATTTTCAGCACTAAAAAAACCAAACTTTTATAACAGCTAAACCAAACGTTTCCAATGTAAATTTCCACCTTTATATAGTGTAAAAAGACATCCTGAAGCCTGGGCAGTCATTAATTTGATTGTCCAATATTTCCCTTCTGAGATAATGCCTCTCATAGCAAATGTGTACAGCGCGAGATGAAAATGCATTTACAGCACTAAAAAACCAAACTTTTATAACAGCTAAACCAAACGTTTCCAATGTACATTTCTACCTTTATATAGTGTAGAAAGGCATCCTGAAGCCTGGAAAGTCATTAATTTGATTGTCCAGTATTTCCTTCATGAGATATTGCAACACTTAGAAAAAGTGTACAGCGCCAGCAGACAATGAATTTTCAGCACTAAAAAAACGAAAC
Source organism: Idiotropiscis lumnitzeri (assembly GCF_059441095.1). Taxonomy (NCBI): domain Eukaryota; kingdom Metazoa; phylum Chordata; class Actinopteri; order Syngnathiformes; family Syngnathidae; genus Idiotropiscis; species Idiotropiscis lumnitzeri. The sequence continues at coordinate 252,278 of NW_028283680.1, forward strand.
TTCATTAACAGCTAAACTAAACGTTTCCAATGTAAATTTCCACCCTTATATAGTGTAAAAATACATCCTGAAGCCTGGGCAGTCATTAATTTGATTGGCCAATATTTCCCTTATGAGATAATGCCTCTCATAGCAAATGTGTACAGCGCGAGCTGAAAATGCATTTACAGCACTAAAAAACCAAACTTTTATAACAGCTAAACCAAACGTTTCCAATGTAAATTTCCACCTTTATATAGTGTAGAAAGGCATCCTGAAGCCTGGAAAGTCATTAATTTGATTGTCCAGTATTTCCTTCATGAGATATTGCAACACTTAGAAAAAGTGTACAGCGCCAGCAGACAATGAATTTTCAGCACTAAAAAAACGAAACTTCATTAACAGCTAAACCAAACGTTTCCAATGTAAATTTCCACCTTTATATAGTGTAAAAAGACATCCTGAAGCCTGGGCAGTCATTAATTTGATTGTCCAGTATTTCCCTTATGAGATAATGCCTCACATAGCAAATGTGTACAGTGCGAGCTGAAAATGCATTTTCAGCACTAAAAAAACCAAACTTTTATAACAGCTAAACCAAACGTTTCCAATGTAAATTTCCACCTTTATATAGTGTAAAAAGACATCCTGAAGCCTAGGCAGTCATTAATTTGATTGTCCAATATTTCCCTTATGAGACAATGCCTCTCATAGCAAATGTGTACAGCGCGAGCTGAAAATGCATTTTCAGCACTAAAAAAACAAACTTTTATAACAGCTAAACCAAACGTTTCCAATGTACATTTCCACCTTTATATAGTGTAGAAAGGCATCCTGAAGCCTGGAAAGTCATTGATTTGATTGTCCAGTATTTCCTTCATGAGATATTGCAACACTTAGAAAAAGTGTACAGCGCCAGCAGACAATGAATTTTCAGCACTAAAAAAACGAAACTTCATTAACAGCTAAACTAAACGTTTCCAATGTAAATTTCCAACTTTATATAGAGTAAAAAGACATCCTGAAGCCTGGGCAGCCATTAATTTGATTGTCCAATATTTCCCTTATGAGATAATGCCTCTCGTAGCAAATGTGTACAGCGCGAGCTGAAAATGCATTTACAGCACTAAAAAACCAAACTTTTATAACAGCTAAACCAAACGTTTCCAATGTAAATTTCCACCTTTATATAGTGTAAAAAGACATCCTGAAGCCTGGGCAGTCATTAATTTGATTGTCCAATATTTCCCTTATGAGATAATGCCTCTCATAGCAAATGTGTACAGCGCGAGCTGAAAATGCATTTACAGCACTAAAAAACCAAACTTTTATAACAGCTAAACCAAACGTTTCCAATGTAAATTTCCACCTTTATATAGTGTAGAAAGGCATCCTGAAGCCTGGAAAGTCATTAATTTGATTGTCCAGTATTTCCTTCATGAGATATTGCAACACTTAGAAAAAGTGTACAGCGCCAGCAGACAATGAATTTTCAGCACTAAAAAAAACGAAACTTCATTAACAGCTAAACTAAACGTTTCCAATGTAAATTTCCACCTTTATATAGTGTAAAAAGACATCCTGAAGCCTGGGCAGTCATTAATTTGATTGTCCAATATTTCCCTTATGAGATAATGCCTCTCATAGCAAATGTGTACAGCGCGAGCTGAAAATGCATTTACAGCACTAAAAAACCAAACTTTTATAACAGCTAAACCAAACGTTTCCAATGTAAATTTCCACCTTTATATAGTGTAGAAAGGCATCCTGAAGCCTGGAAAGTCATTAATTTGATTGTCCAGTATTTCCTTCATGAGATATTGCAACACTTAGAAAAAGTGTACAGCGCCAGCAGACAATGAATTTTCAGCACTAAAAAAACGAAACTTCATTAACAGCTAAACCAAACGTTTCTAATGTAAATTTCCACATTTATAGAGTGTAAAAAGGCATCCTGAAGCCTGGGAAGTCATTAATTTGATTGTCCAGTATTTCCCTTATGAGATAATGCCTCACATAGCAAATGTGTACAGTGCGAGCTGAAAATGCATTTTCAGCACTAAAAAACCAAACTTTTATAACAGCTAAACCAAACGTTTCCAATGTAAATTTCCACCTTTTTATAGTGTAAAAAGACATCCTGAAGCCTGGGCAGTCATTAATTTGATTGTCCAATATTTCCCTTTTGAGATAATGCCTCTCATAGCAAATGTGTACAGCGCGAGCTGAAAATGCATTTACAGCACTAAAAAACCAAACTTTTATAACAGCTAAACCAAACGTTTCCAATGTACATTTCCACCTTTATATAGTGTAGAAAGGCATCCTGAAGCCTGGAAAGTCATTAATTTGATTGTCCAGTATTTCCTTCATGAGATATTGCAACACTTAGAAAAAGTGTATAGCGCCAGCAGACAATGAATTTTCAGCACTAAAAAAACGAAACTTAATTAACAGCTAAACTAAACGTTTCCGATGTAAATTTCCACCCTTATATAGTGTAAAAAGACATCCTGAAGCCTGGGCAGTCATTAATTTGATTGTCTAATATTTCCCTTATGAGATAATGCCTCTCATAGCAAATGTGTACAGCGCGAGCTGAAAATGCATTTACAGCACTAAAAAACCAAACTTTTATAACAGCTAAACCAAACGTTTCCAATGTACATTTCCACCTTTATATAGTGTAGAAAGGCATCCTGAAGCCTGGAAAGTCATTAATTTGATTGTCCAGTATTTCCTTCATGAGATATTGCAACACTTAGAAAAAGTGTACAGCGCCAGCAGACAATGAATTTTCAGCACTAAAAAAACGAAACTTCATTAACAGCTAAACCAAACGTTTCCAATGTAAATTTCCACATTTATAGAGTGTAAAAAGGCATCCTGAAGCCTGGGAAGTCATTAATTTGATTGTCCAGTATTTCCCTTATGAGATAATGCCTCTCATAGCAAATGTGTACAGCGCGAGCTGAAAATGCATTTACAGCACTAAAAAACCAAACTTTTATAACAGCTAAACCAAACGTTTCCAATGTACATTTCCACCTTTATATAGTGTAGAAAGGCATCCTGAAGCCTGGAAAGTCATTAATTTGATTGTCCAGTATTTCCTTCATGAGATATTGCAACACTTAGAAAAAGTGTACAGCGCCAGCAGACAATGAATTTTCAGCACTAAAAAAACGAAACTTCATTAACAGCTAAACCAAACGTTTCCAATGTAAATTTCCACCTTTATATAGTGTAAAAAGACATCCTGAAGCCTGGGCAGTCATTAATTTGATTGTCCAGTATTTCCCTTATGAGATAATGCCTCACATAGCAAAAGTGTACAGTGCGAGCTGAAAATGCATTTTCAGCACTAAAAAAACCAAACTTTTATTACAGCTAAACCAAACGTTTCCAATGTAAATTTCCACCTTTATATAGTGTAAAAAGACATCCTGAAGCCTGGGCAGTCATTAATTTGATTGTCCAATATTTCCCTTCTGAGATAATGCCTCTCATAGCAAATGTGTACAGCGCGAGCTGAAAATGCATTTACAGCACTAAAAAACCAAACTTTTATAACAGCTAAACCAAACGTTTCCAATGTACATTTCCACCTTTATATAGTGTAGAAAGGCATCCTGAAGCCTGGAAAGTAATTAATTTGATTGTCCAGTATTTCCTTCATGAGATATTGCAACACATAGAAAAAGTGTACAGCGCCAGCAGACAATGAATTTTCAGCACTAAAAAAACGAAACTTCATTAACAGCTAAACTAAACGTTTCCAATGTAAATTTCCACCTTTATATAGTGTAGAAAGGCATCCTGAAGCCTGGAAAGTCATTAATTTGATTGTCCAGTATTTCCTTCATGAGATATTGCAACACTTAGAAAAAGTGTACAGCGCCAGCAGACAATGAATTTTCAGCACTAAAAAAACGAAACTTCATTAACAGCTAAACTAAACGTTTCCAATGTAAATTTCCACCCTTATATAGTGTAAAAAGACATCCTGAAGCCTGGGCAGTCATTAATTTGATTGTCCAATATTTCCCTTATGAGATAATGCTTCTCATAGCAAATGTGTACAGCGCGAGCTGAAAATGCATTTACAGCACTAAAAAACCAAACTTTTATAACAGCTAAACCAAACGTTTCCAATGTAAATTTCCACCTTTATATAGTGTAGAAAGGCATCCTGAAGCCTGGAAAGTCATTAATTTGATTGTCCAGTATTTCCTTCATGAGATATTGCAACACTTAGAAAAAGTGTACAGCGCCAGCAGACAATGAATTTTCAGCACTAAAAAAAACGAAACTTCATTAACAGCTAAACCAAACGTTTCCAATGTAAATTTCCACATTTATAGAGTGTAAAAAGGCATCCTGAAGCCTGGGAAGTCATTAATTTGATTGTCCAGTATTTCCCTTATGAGATAATGCCTCACATAGCAAATGTGTACAGTGCGAGCTGAAAATGCATTTTCAGCACTAAAAAACCAAACTTTTATAACAGCTAAACCAAACGTTTCCTATGTAAATTTCCACCTTTATATAGTGTAAAAAGACATCCTGAAGCCTGGGCAGTCATTAATTTGATTGTCCAGTATTTCCCTTATGAGATAATGCCTCACACAGCAAATGTGTACAGTGCGAGCTGAAAATGCATTTTCAGCACTAAAAAAACCAAACTTTTATAACAGCTAAACCAAACGTTTCCAATGTAAATTTCCACCTTTATATAGTGTAAAAAGACATCCTGAAGCCTGGGCAGTCATTAATTTGATTGTCCAATATTTCCCTTCTGAGATAATGCCTCTCATAGCAAATGTGTACAGCGCGAGATGAAAATGCATTTACAGCACTAAAAAACCAAACTTTTATAACAGCTAAACCAAACGTTTCCAATGTACATTTCCACCTTTATATAGTGTAGAAAGGCATCCTGAAGCCTGGAAAGTCATTAATTTGATTGTCCAGTATTTCCTTCATGAGATATTGCAACACTTAGAAAAAGTGTACAGCGCCAGCAGACAATGAATTTTCAGCACTAAAAAAACGAAACTTCATTAACAGCTAAACTAAACGTTTCCAATGTAAATTTCCACCCTTATATAGTGTAAAAATACATCCTGAAGCCTGGGCAGTCATTAATTTGATTGGCCAATATTTCCCTTATGAGATAATGCCTCTCATAGCAAATGTGTACAGCGCGAGCTGAAAATGCATTTACAGCACTAAAAAACCAAACTTTTATAACAGCTAAACCAAACGTTTCCAATGTAAATTTCCACCTTTATATAGTGTAGAAAGGCATCCTGAAGCCTGGAAAGTCATTAATTTGATTGTCCAGTATTTCCTTCATGAGATATTGCAACACTTAGAAAAAGTGTACAGCGCCAGCAGACAATGAATTTTCAGCACTAAAAAAACGAAACTTCATTAACAGCTAAACCAAACGTTTCCAATGTAAATTTCCACCTTTATATAGTGTAAAAAGACATCCTGAAGCCTGGGCAGTCATTAATTTGATTGTCCAGTATTTCCCTTATGAGATAATGCCTCACATAGCAAATGTGTACAGTGCGAGCTGAAAATGCATTTTCAGCACTAAAAAAACCAAACTTTTATAACAGCTAAACCAAACGTTTCCAATGTAAATTTCCACCTTTATATAGTGTAAAAAGACATCCTGAAGCCTAGGCAGTCATTAATTTGATTGTCCAATATTTCCCTTATGAGACAATGCCTCTCATAGCAAATGTGTACAGCGCGAGCTGAAAATGCATTTTCAGCACTAAAAAAACAAACTTTTATAACAGCTAAACCAAACGTTTCCAATGTACATTTCCACCTTTATATAGTGTAGAAAGGCATCCTGAAGCCTGGAAAGTCATTGATTTGATTGTCCAGTATTTCCTTCATGAGATATTGCAACACTTAGAAAAAGTGTACAGCGCCAGCAGACAATGAATTTTCAGCACTAAAAAAACGAAACTTCATTAACAGCTAAACTAAACGTTTCCAATGTAAATTTCCAACTTTATATAGAGTAAAAAGACATCCTGAAGCCTGGGCAGCCATTAATTTGATTGTCCAATATTTCCCTTATGAGATAATGCCTCTCGTAGCAAATGTGTACAGCGCGAGCTGAAAATGCATTTACAGCACTAAAAAACCAAACTTTTATAACAGCTAAACCAAACGTTTCCAATGTAAATTTCCACCTTTATATAGTGTAAAAAGACATCCTGAAGCCTGGGCAGTCATTAATTTGATTGTCCAATATTTCCCTTATGAGATAATGCCTCTCATAGCAAATGTGTACAGCGCGAGCTGAAAATGCATTTACAGCACTAAAAAACCAAACTTTTATAACAGCTAAACCAAACGTTTCCAATGTAAATTTCCACCTTTATATAGTGTAGAAAGGCATCCTGAAGCCTGGAAAGTCATTAATTTGATTGTCCAGTATTTCCTTCATGAGATATTGCAACACTTAGAAAAAGTGTACAGCGCCAGCAGACAATGAATTTTCAGCACTAAAAAAAACGAAACTTCATTAACAGCTAAACTAAACGTTTCCAATGTAAATTTCCACCTTTATATAGTGTAAAAAGACATCCTGAAGCCTGGGCAGTCATTAATTTGATTGTCCAATATTTCCCTTATGAGATAATGCCTCTCATAGCAAATGTGTACAGCGCGAGCTGAAAATGCATTTACAGCACTAAAAAACCAAACTTTTATAACAGCTAAACCAAACGTTTCCAATGTAAATTTCCACCTTTATATAGTGTAGAAAGGCATCCTGAAGCCTGGAAAGTCATTAATTTGATTGTCCAGTATTTCCTTCATGAGATATTGCAACACTTAGAAAAAGTGTACAGCGCCAGCAGACAATGAATTTTCAGCACTAAAAAAACGAAACTTCATTAACAGCTAAACCAAACGTTTCCAATGTAAATTTCCACCTTTATATAGTGTAAAAAGACATCCTGAAGCCTGGGCAGTCATTAATTTGATTGTCCAGTATTTCCCTTATGAGATAATGCCTCACATAGCAAATGTGTACAGTGCGAGCTGAAAATGCATTTTCAGCACTAAAAAAACCAAACTTTTATAACAGCTAAACCAAACGTTTCCAATGTAAATTTCCACCTTTATATAGTGTAAAAAGACATCCTGAAGCCTAGGCAGTCATTAATTTGATTGTCCAATATTTCCCTTATGAGACAATGCCTCTCATAGCAAATGTGTACAGCGCGAGCTGAAAATGCATTTTCAGCACTAAAAAAACAAACTTTTATAACAGCTAAACCAAACGTTTCCAATGTACATTTCCACCTTTATATAGTGTAGAAAGGCATCCTGAAGCCTGGAAAGTCATTGATTTGATTGTCCAGTATTTCCTTCATGAGATATTGCAACACTTAGAAAAAGTGTACAGCGCCAGCAGACAATGAATTTTCAGCACTAAAAAAACGAAACTTCATTAACAGCTAAACTAAACGTTTCCAATGTAAATTTCCAACTTTATATAGAGTAAAAAGACATCCTGAAGCCTGGGCAGCCATTAATTTGATTGTCCAATATTTCCCTTATGAGATAATGCCTCTCGTAGCAAATGTGTACAGCGCGAGCTGAAAATGCATTTACAGCACTAAAAAACCAAACTTTTATAACAGCTAAACCAAACGTTTCCAATGTAAATTTCCACCTTTATATAGTGTAAAAAGACATCCTGAAGCCTGGGCAGTCATTAATTTGATTGTCCAATATTTCCCTTATGAGATAATGCCTCTCATAGCAAATGTGTACAGCGCGAGCTGAAAATGCATTTACAGCACTAAAAAACCAAACTTTTATAACAGCTAAACCAAACGTTTCCAATGTAAATTTCCACCTTTATATAGTGTAGAAAGGCATCCTGAAGCCTGGAAAGTCATTAATTTGATTGTCCAGTATTTCCTTCATGAGATATTGCAACACTTAGAAAAAGTGTACAGCGCCAGCAGACAATGAATTTTCAGCACTAAAAAAAACGAAACTTCATTAACAGCTAAACTAAACGTTTCCAATGTAAATTTCCACCTTTATATAGTGTAAAAAGACATCCTGAAGCCTGGGCAGTCATTAATTTGATTGTCCAATATTTCCCTTATGAGATAATGCCTCTCATAGCAAATGTGTACAGCGCGAGCTGAAAATGCATTTACAGCACTAAAAAACCAAACTTTTATAACAGCTAAACCAAACGTTTCCAATGTAAATTTCCACCTTTATATAGTGTAGAAAGGCATCCTGAAGCCTGGAAAGTCATTAATTTGATTGTCCAGTATTTCCTTCATGAGATATTGCAACACTTAGAAAAAGTGTACAGCGCCAGCAGACAATGAATTTTCAGCACTAAAAAAACGAAACTTCATTAACAGCTAAACCAAACGTTTCTAATGTAAATTTCCACATTTATAGAGTGTAAAAAGGCATCCTGAAGCCTGGGAAGTCATTAATTTGATTGTCCAGTATTTCCCTTATGAGATAATGCCTCACATAGCAAATGTGTACAGTGCGAGCTGAAAATGCATTTTCAGCACTAAAAAACCAAACTTTTATAACAGCTAAACCAAACGTTTCCAATGTAAATTTCCACCTTTTTATAGTGTAAAAAGACATCCTGAAGCCTGGGCAGTCATTAATTTGATTGTCCAATATTTCCCTTTTGAGATAATGCCTCTCATAGCAAATGTGTACAGCGCGAGCTGAAAATGCATTTACAGCACTAAAAAACCAAACTTTTATAACAGCTAAACCAAACGTTTCCAATGTACATTTCCACCTTTATATAGTGTAGAAAGGCATCCTGAAGCCTGGAAAGTCATTAATTTGATTGTCCAGTATTTCCTTCATGAGATATTGCAACACTTAGAAAAAGTGTATAGCGCCAGCAGACAATGAATTTTCAGCACTAAAAAAACGAAACTTAATTAACAGCTAAACTAAACGTTTCCGATGTAAATTTCCACCCTTATATAGTGTAAAAAGACATCCTGAAGCCTGGGCAGTCATTAATTTGATTGTCTAATATTTCCCTTATGAGATAATGCCTCTCATAGCAAATGTGTACAGCGCGAGCTGAAAATGCATTTACAGCACTAAAAAACCAAACTTTTATAACAGCTAAACCAAACGTTTCCAATGTACATTTCCACCTTTATATAGTGTAGAAAGGCATCCTGAAGCCTGGAAAGTCATTAATTTGATTGTCCAGTATTTCCTTCATGAGATATTGCAACACTTAGAAAAAGTGTACAGCGCCAGCAGACAATGAATTTTCAGCACTAAAAAAACGAAACTTCATTAACAGCTAAACCAAACGTTTCCAATGTAAATTTCCACATTTATAGAGTGTAAAAAGGCATCCTGAAGCCTGGGAAGTCATTAATTTGATTGTCCAGTATTTCCCTTATGAGATAATGCCTCTCATAGCAAATGTGTACAGCGCGAGCTGAAAATGCATTTACAGCACTAAAAAACCAAACTTTTATAACAGCTAAACCAAACGTTTCCAATGTACATTTCCACCTTTATATAGTGTAAAAAGACATCCTGAAGCCTGGGCAGTCATTAATTTGATTGTCCAGTATTTCCCTTATGAGATAATGCCTCACATAGCAAAAGTGTACAGTGCGAGCTGAAAATGCATTTTCAGCACTAAAAAAACCAAACTTTTATTACAGCTAAACCAAACGTTTCCAATGTAAATTTCCACCTTTATATAGTGTAAAAAGACATCCTGAAGCCTGGGCAGTCATTAATTTGATTGTCCAATATTTCCCTTCTGAGATAATGCCTCTCATAGCAAATGTGTACAGCGCGAGCTGAAAATGCATTTACAGCACTAAAAAACCAAACTTTTATAACAGCTAAACCAAACGTTTCCAATGTACATTTCCACCTTTATATAGTGTAGAAAGGCATCCTGAAGCCTGGAAAGTCATTAATTTGATTGTCCAGTATTTCCTTCATGAGATATTGCAACACTTAGAAAAAGTGTACAGCGCCAGCAGACAATGAATTTTCAGCACTAAAAAAACGAAACTTCATTAACAGCTAAACTAAACGTTTCCAATGTAAATTTCCACCCTTATATAGTGTAAAAATACATCCTGAAGCCTGGGCAGTCATTAATTTGATTGTCCAATATTTCCCTTATGAGATAATGCCTCTCATAGCAAATGTGTACAGCGCGAGCTGAAAATGCATTTACAGCACTAAAAAACCAAACTTTTATAACAGCTAAACCAAACGTTTCCAATGTAAATTTCCACCTTTATATAGTGTAGAAAGGCATCCTGAAGCCTGGAAAGTCATTAATTTGATTGTCCAGTATTTCCTTCATGAGATATTGCAACACTTAGAAAAAGTGTACAGCGCCAGCAGACAATGAATTTTCAGCACTAAAAAAACGAAACTTCATTAACAGCTAAACCAAATGTTTCCAATGTAAATTTCCACATTTATAGAGTGTAAAAAGGCATCCTGAAGCCTGGGAAGTCATTAATTTGATTGTCCAGTATTTCCCTTATGAGATAATGCCTCACATAGCAAATGTGTACAGTGCGAGCTGAAAATGCATTTTCAGCACTAAAAAAACAAACTTTTATAACAGCTAAACCAAACGTTTCCAATGTAAATTTCCACCTTTATATAGTGTAAAAAGACATCCTGAAGCCTGGGCAGTCATTAATTTGATTGTCCAGTATTTCCCTTATGAGATAATGCCTCACATAGCAAATGTGTACAGTGCGAGCTGAAAATGCATTTTCAGCACTAAAAAAACCAAACTTTTATAACAGCTAAACCAAACGTTTCCAATGTACATTTCCACCTTTATATAGTGTAGAAAGGCATCCTGAAGCCTGGAAAGTCATTGATTTGATTGTCCAGTATTTCCTTCATGAGATATTGCAACACTTAGAAAAAGTGTACAGCGCCAGCAGACAATGAATTTTCAGCACTAAAAAAACGAAACTTCATTAACAGCTAAACTAAACGTTTCCAATGTAAATTTCCAACTTTATATAGAGTAAAAAGACATCCTGAAGCCTGGGCAGCCATTAATTTGATTGTCCAATATTTCCCTTATGAGATAATGCCTCTCATAGCAAATGTGTACAGCGCGAGCTGAAAATGCATTTACAGCACTAAAAAACCAAACTTTTATAACAGCTAAACCAAACGTTTCCAATGTAAATTTCCACCTTTATATAGTGTAAAAAGACATCCTGAAGCCTGGGCAGTCATTAATTTGATTGTCCAATATTTCCCTTATGAGATAATGCCTCTCATAGCAAATGTGTACAGCGCGAGCTGAAAATGCATTTACAGCACTAAAAAACCAAACTTTTATAACAGCTAAACCAAACGTTTCCAATGTAAATTTCCACCTTTATATAGTGTAGAAAGGCATCCTGAAGCCTGGAAAGTCATTAATTTGATTGTCCAGTATTTCCTTCATGAGATATTGCAACACTTAGAAAAAGTGTACAGCGCCAGCAGACAATGCATTTTCAGCACTAAAAAAAACGAAACTTCATTAACAGCTAAACTAAACGTTTCCAATGTAAATTTCCACCTTTATATAGTGTAAAAAGACATCCTGAAGCCTGGGCAGTCATTAATTTGATTGTCCAATATTTCCTTTATGAGATAATGCCTCTCATAGCAAATGTGTACAGCGCGAGCTGAAAATGCATTTACAGCACTAAAAAACCAAACTTTTATAACAGCTAAACCAAACGTTTCCAATGTAAATTTCCACCTTTATATAGTGTAGAAAGGCATCCTGAAGCCTGGAAAGTCATTAATTTGATTGTCCAGTATTTCCTTCATGAGATATTGCAACACTTAGAAAAAGTGTACAGCGCCAGCAGACAATGAATTTTCAGCACTAAAAAAACGAAACTTCATTAACAGCTAAACTAAACGTTTCCGATGTAAATTTCCACCCTTATATAGTGTAAAAAGACATCCTGAAGCCTGGGCAGTCATTAATTTGATTGTCTAATATTTCCCTTATGAGATAATGCCTCTCATAGCAAATGTGTACAGCGCGAGCTGAAAATGCATTTACAGCACTAAAAAACCAAACTTTTATAACAGCTAAACCAAACGTTTCCAATGTACATTTCCACCTTTATATAGTGTAGAAAGGCATCCTGAAGCCTGGAAAGTCATTAATTTGATTATCCAGTATTTCCTTCATGAGATATTGCAACACTTAGAAAAAGTGTACAGCGCCAGCAGACAATGAATTTTCAGCACTAAAAAAACGAAACTTCATTAACAGCTAAACCAAACGTTTCCAATGTAAATTTCCACATTTATAGAGTGTAAAAAGGCATCCTGAAGCCTGGGAAGTCATTAATTTGATTGTCCAGTATTTCCCTTATGAGATAATGCCTCACATAGCAAATGTGTACAGTGCGAGCTGAAAATGCATTTTCAGCACTAAAAAACCAAACTTTTATAACAGCTAAACCAAACGTTTCCAATGTAAATTTCCACCTTTATATAGTGTAAAAAGACATCCTGAAGCCTGGGCAGTCATTAATTTGATTGTCCAGTATTTCCCTTATGAGATAATGCCTCACACAGCAAATGTGTACAGTGCGAGCTGAAAATGCATTTTCAGCACTAAAAAAACCAAACTTTTATAACAGCTAAACCAAACGTTTCCAATGTAAATTTCCACCTTTATATAGTGTAAAAAGACATCCTGAAGCCTGGGCAGTCATTAATTTGATTGTCCAATATTTCCCTTATGAGATAATGCCTCTCATAGCAAATGTGTACAGCGCGAGCTGAAAATGCATTTACAGCACTAAAAAACCAAACTTTTATAACAGCTAAACCAAACGTTTCCAATGTAAATTTCCACCTTTATATAGTGTAGAAAGGCATCCTGAAGCCTGGAAAGTCATTAATTTGATTGTCTAGTATTTCCTTCATGAGATATTGCAACACTTAGAAAAAGTGTACAGCGCCAGCAGACAATGCATTTTCAGCACTAAAAAAAACGAAACTTCATTAACAGCTAAACTAAACGTTTCCAATGTAAATTTCCACCTTTATATAGTGTAAAAAGACATCCTGAAGCCTGGGCAGTCATTAATTTGATTGTCCAATATTTCCTTTATGAGATAATGCCTCTCATAGCAAATGTGTACAGCGCGAGCTGAAAATGCATTTACAGCACTAAAAAACCAAACTTTTATAACAGCTAAACCAAACGTTTCCAATGTAAATTTTCACCTTTATATAGTGTAGAAAGGCATCCTGAAGCCTGGAAAGTCATTAATTTGATTGTCCAGTATTTCCTTCATGAGATATTGCAACACTTAGAAAAAGTGTACAGCGCCAGCAGACAATGAATTTTCAGCACTAAAAAAACGAAACTTCATTAACAGCTAAACTAAACGTTTCCGATGTAAATTTCCACCCTTATATAGTGTAAAAAGACATCCTGAAGCCTGGGCAGTCATTAATTTGATTGTCTAATATTTCCCTTATGAGATAATGCCTCTCATAGCAAATGTGTACAGCGCGAGCTGAAAATGCATTTACAGCACTAAAAAACCAAACTTTTATAACAGCTAAACCAAACGTTTCCAATGTACATTTCCACCTTTATATAGTGTAGAAAGGCATCCTGAAGCCTGGAAAGTCATTAATTTGATTATCCAGTATTTCCTTCATGAGATATTGCAACACTTAGAAAAAGTGTACAGCGCCAGCAGACAATGAATTTTCAGCACTAAAAAAACGAAACTTCATTAACAGCTAAACCAAACGTTTCCAATGTAAATTTCCACATTTATAGAGTGTAAAAAGGCATCCTGAAGCCTGGGAAGTCATTAATTTGATTGTCCAGTATTTCCCTTATGAGATAATGCCTCACATAGCAAATGTGTACAGTGCGAGCTGAAAATGCATTTTCAGCACTAAAAAACCAAACTTTTATAACAGCTAAACCAAACGTTTCCAATGTAAATTTCCACCTTTATATAGTGTAAAAAGACATCCTGAAGCCTGGGCAGTCATTAATTTGATTGTCCAGTATTTCCCTTATGAGATAATGCCTCACACAGCAAATGTGTACAGTGCGAGCTGAAAATGCATTTTCAGCACTAAAAAAACCAAACTTTTATAACAGCTAAACCAAACGTTTCCAATGTAAATTTCCACCTTTATATAGTGTAAAAAGACATCCTGAAGCCTGGGCAGTCATTAATTTGATTGTCCAATATTTCCCTTATGAGATAATGCCTCTCATAGCAAATGTGTACAGCGCGAGCTGAAAATGCATTTACAGCACTAAAAAACCAAACTTTTATAACAGCTAAACCAAACGTTTCCAATGTAAATTTCCACCTTTATATTGTGTAGAAAGGCATCCTGAAGCCTGGAAAGTCATTAATTTGATTGTCTAGTATTTCCTTCATGAGATATTGCAACACTTAGAAAAAGTGTACAGCGCCAGCAGACAATGCATTTTCAGCACTAAAAAAAACGAAACTTCATTAACAGCTAAACTAAACGTTTCCAATGTAAATTTCCACCTTTATATAGTGTAAAAAGACATCCTGAAGCCTGGGCAGTCATTAATTTGATTGTCCAATATTTCCTTTATGAGATAATGCCTCTCATAGCAAATGTGTACAGCGCGAGCTGAAAATGCATTTACAGCACTAAAAAACCAAACTTTTATAACAGCTAAACCAAACGTTTCCAATGTAAATTTTCACCTTTATATAGTGTAGAAAGGCATCCTGAAGCCTGGAAAGTCATTAATTTGATTGTCCAGTATTTCCTTCATGAGATATTGCAACACTTAGAAAAAGTGTACAGCGCCAGCAGACAATGAATTTTCAGCACTAAAAAAACGAAACTTCATTAACAGCTAAACTAAACGTTTCCGATGTAAATTTCCACCCTTATATAGTGTAAAAAGACATCCTGAAGCCTGGGCAGTCATTAATTTGATTGTCTAATATTTCCCTTATGAGATAATGCCTCTCATAGCAAATGTGTACAGCGCGAGCTGAAAATGCATTTACAGCACTAAAAAACCAAACTTTTATAACAGCTAAACCAAACGTTTCCAATGTACATTTCCACCTTTATATAGTGTAGAAAGGCATCCTGAAGCCTGGAAAGTCATTAATTTGATTATCCAGTATTTCCTTCATGAGATATTGCAACACTTAGAAAAAGTGTACAGCGCCAGCAGACAATGAATTTTCAGCACTAAAAAAACGAAACTTCATTAACAGCTAAACCAAACGTTTCCAATGTAAATTTCCACATTTATAGAGTGTAAAAAGGCATCCTGAAGCCTGGGAAGTCATTAATTTGATTGTCCAGTATTTCCCTTATGAGATAATGCCTCACATAGCAAATGTGTACAGTGCGAGCTGAAAATGCATTTTCAGCACTAAAAAACCAAACTTTTATAACAGCTAAACCAAACGTTTCCAATGTAAATTTCCACCTTTATATAGTGTAAAAAGACATCCTGAAGCCTGGGCAGTCATTAATTTGATTGTCCAGTATTTCCCTTATGAGATAATGCCTCACACAGCAAATGTGTACAGTGCGAGCTGAAAATGCATTTTCAGCACTAAAAAAACCAAACTTTTATAACAGCTAAACCAAACGTTTCCAATGTAAATTTCCACCTTTATATAGTGTAAAAAGACATCCTGAAGCCTGGGCAGTCATTAATTTGATTGTCCAATATTTCCCTTCTGAGATAATGCCTCTCATAGCAAATGTGTACAGCGCGAGCTGAAAATGCATTTACAGCACTAAAAAACCAAACTTTTATAACAGCTAAACCAAACGTTTCCAATGTACATTTCCACCTTTATATAGTGTAGAAAGGCATCCTGAAGCCTGGAAAGTCATTAATTTGATTGTCCAGTATTTCCTTCATGAGATATTGCAACACTTAGAAAAAGTGTACAGCGCCAGCAGACAATGAATTTTCAGCACTAAAAAAACGAAACTTCATTAACAGCTAAACTAAACGTTTCCAATGTAAATTTCCACCCTTATATAGTGTAAAAAGACATCCTGAAGCCTGGGCAGTCATTAATTTGATTGTCCAATATTTCCCTTATGAGATAATGCCTCTCATAGCAAATGTGTACAGCGCGAGCTGAAAATGCATTTACAGCACTAAAAAACCAAACTTTTATAACAGCTAAACCAAACGTTTCCAATGTAAATTTCCACCTTTATATAGTGTAGAAAGGCATCCTGAAGCCTGGAAAGTCATTAATTTGATTGTCCAGTATTTCCTTCATGAGATATTGCAACACTTAGAAAAAGTGTACAGCGCCAGCAGACAATGAATTTTCAGCACTAAAAAACGAAACTTCATTAACAGCTAAACCAAACGTTTCCAATGTAAATTTCCACATTTATAGTGTAAAAAGGCATCCTGAAGCCTGGGAAGTCATTAATTTGATTGTCCAGTATTTCCCTTATGAGATAATGCCTCACATAGCAAATGTGTACAGTGCGAGCTGAAAATGCATTTTCAGCACTAAAAAACCAAACTTTTATAACAGCTAAACCAAACGTTTCCAATGTAAATTTCCACCTTTATATAGTGTAAAAAGACATCCTGAAGCCTGGGCAGTCATTAATTTGATTGTCCAGTATTTCCCTTATGAGATAATGCCTCACACAGCAAATGTGTACAGTGCGAGCTGAAAATGCATTTTCAGCACTAAAAAAACCAAACTTTTATAACAGCTAAACCAAACGTTTCCAATGTAAATTTCCACCTTTATATAGTGTAAAAAGACATCCTGAAGCCTGGGCAGTCATTAATTTGATTGTCCAATATTTCCCTTCTGAGATAATGCCTCTCATAGCAAATGTGTACAGCGCGAGCTGAAAATGCATTTACAGCACTAAAAAACCAAACTTTTATAACAGCTAAACCAAACGTTTCCAATGTACATTTCCACCTTTATATAGTGTAGAAAGGCATCCTGAAGCCTGGAAAGTCATTAATTTGATTGTCCAGTATTTCCTTCATGAGATATTGCAACACTTAGAAAAAGTGTACAGCGCCAGCAGACAATGAATTTTCAGCACTAAAAAAACGAAACTTCATTAACAGCTAAACTAAACGTTTCCAATGTAAATTTCCACCCTTATATAGTGTAAAAAGACATCCTGAAGCCTGGGCAGTCATTAATTTGATTGTCCAATATTTCCCTTATGAGATAATGCTTCTCATAGCAAATGTGTACAGCGCGAGCTGAAAATGCATTTACAGCACTAAAAAACCAAACTTTTATAACAGCTAAACCAAACGTTTCCAATGTAAATTTCCACCTTTATATAGTGTAGAAAGGCATCCTGAAGCCTGGAAAGTCATTAATTTGATTGTCCAGTATTTCCTTCATGAGATATTGCAACACTTAGAAAAAGTGTACAGCGCCAGCAGACAATGAATTTTCAGCACTAAAAAAACGAAACTTCATTAACAGCTAAACCAAACGTTTCCAATGTAAATTTCCACATTTATAGAGTGTAAAAAGGCATCCTGAAGCCTGGGAAGTCATTAATTTGATTGTCCAGTATTTCCCTTATGAGATAATGCCTCACATAGCAAATGTGTACAGTGCGAACTGAAAATGCATTTTCAGCACTAAAAAACCAAACTTTTATAACAGCTAAACCAAACGTTTCCAATGTAAATTTCCACCTTTATATAGTGTAAAAAGACATCCTGAAGCCTGGGCAGTCATTAATTTGATTGTCCAGTATTTCCCTTATGAGATAATGCCTCACACAGCAAATGTGTACAGTGCGAGCTGAAAATGCATTTTCAGCACTAAAAAAACCAAACTTTTATAACAGCTAAACCAAACGTTTCCAATGTAAATTTCCACCTTTATATAGTGTAAAAAGACATCCTGAAGCCTGGGCAGTCATTAATTTGATTGTCCAATATTTCCCTTCTGAGATAATGCCTCTCATAGCAAATGTGTACAGCGCGAGCTGAAAATGCATTTACAGCACTAAAAAACCAAACTTTTATAACAGCTAAACCAAACGTTTCCAATGTACATTTCCACCTTTATAGAGTGTAGAAAGGCATCCTGAAGCCTGGAAAGTCATTAATTTGATTGTCCAGTATTTCCTTCATGAGATATTGCAACACTTAGAAAAAGTGTACAGCGCCAGCAGACAATGAATTTTCAGCACTAAAAAAACGAAACTTCATTAACAGCTAAACTAAACGTTTCCAATGTAAATTTCCACCCTTATATAGTGTAAAAAGACATCCTGAAGCCTGGGCAGTCATTAATTTGATTGTCCAATATTTCCCTTATGAGATAATGCCTCTCATAGCAAATGTGTACAGCGCGAGCTGAAAATGCATTTTCAGCACTAAAAAACCAAACTTTTATAACAGCTAAACCAAACGTTTCCAATGTAAATTTCCACCTTTATATAGTGTAGAAAGGCATCCTGAAGCCTGGAAAGTCATTAATTTGATTGTCCAGTATTTCCTTCATGAGATATTGCAACACTTAGAAAAAGTGTACAGCGCCAGCAGACAATGAATTTTCAGCACTAAAAAAACGAAACTTCATTAACAGCTAAACCAAACGTTTCCAATGTAAATTTCCACATTTATAGAGTGTAAAAAGGCATCCTGAAGCCTGGGAAGTCATTAATTTGATTGTCCAGTATTTCCCTTATGAGATAATGCCTCACATAGCAAATGTGTACAGTGCGAGCTGAAAATGCATTTTCAGCACTAAAAAACCAAACTTTTATAACAGCTAAACCAAACGTTTCCAATGTAAATTTACACCTTTATATAGTGTAAAAAGACATCCTGAAGCCTGGGCAGTCATTAATTTGATTGTCCAGTATTTCCCTTATGAGATAATGCCTCACACAGCAAATGTGTACAGTGCGAGCTGAAAATGCATTTTCAGCACTAAAAAAACCAAACTTTTATAACAGCTAAACCAAACGTTTCCAATGTAAATTTCCACCTTTATATAGTGTAAAAAGACATCCTGAAGCCTGGGCAGTCATTAATTTGATTGTCCAATATTTCCCTTCTGAGATAATGCCTCTCATAGCAAATGTGTACAGCGCGAGCTGAAAATGCATTTACAGCACTAAAAAACCAAACTTTTATAACAGCTAAACCAAACGTTTCCAATGTACATTTCCACCTTTATATAGTGTAGAAAGGCATCCTGAAGCCTGGAAAGTCATTAATTTGATTGTCCAGTATTTCCTTCATGAGATATTGCAACACTTAGAAAAAGTGTACAGCGCCAGCAGACAATGAATTTTCAGCACTAAAAAAACGAAACTTCATTAACAGCTAAACTAAACGTTTCCAATGTAAATTTCCACCCTTATATAGTGTAAAAAGACATCCTGAAGCCTGGGCAGTCATTAATTTGATTGTCCAATATTTCCCTTATGAGATAATGCCTCTCATAGCAAATGTGTACAGCGCGAGCTGAAAATGCATTTTCAGCACTAAAAAACCAAACTTTTATAACAGCTAAACCAAACGTTTCCAATGTAAATTTCCACCTTTATATAGTGTAGAAAGGCATCTTGAATCCTGGAAAGTCATTAATTTGATTGTCCAGTATTTCCTTCATGAGATATTGCAACACTTAGAAAAAGTGTACAGCGCCAGCAGACAATGAATTTTCAGCACTAAAAAAACGAAACTTCATTAACAGCTAAACCAAACGTTTCCAATGTAAATTTCCACATTTATAGAGTGTAAAAAGGCATCCTGAAGCCTGGGAAGTCATTAATTTGATTGTCCAGTATTTCCCTTATGAGATAATGCCTCACATAGCAAATGTGTACAGTGCGAGCTGAAAATGCATTTTCAGCACTAAAAAACCAAACTTTTATAACAGCTAAACCAAACGTTTCCAATGTAAATTTCCACCTTTATATAGTGTAAAAAGACATCCTGAAGCCTGGGCAGTCATTAATTTGATTGTCCAGTATTTCCCTTATGAGATAATGCCTCACATAGCAAATGTGTACAGTGCGAGCTGAAAATGCATTTTCAGCACTAAAAAAACCAAACTTTTATAACAGCTAAACCAAACGTTTCCAATGTAAATTTCCACCTTTATATAGTGTAAAAAGACATCCTGAAGCCTGGGCAGTCATTAATTTGATTGTCCAATATTTCCCTTCTGAGATAATGCCTCTCATAGCAAATGTGTACAGCGCGAGCTGAAAATGCATTTACAGCACTAAAAAACCAAACTTTTATAACAGCTAAACCAAACGTTTCCAATGTACATTTCCACCTTTATATAGTGTAGAAAGGCATCCTGAAGCCTGGAAAGTCATTAATTTGATTGTCCAGTATTTCCTTCATGAGATATTGCAACACTTAGAAAAAGTGTACAGCGCCAGCAGACAATGAATTTTCAGCACTAAAAAAACGAAACTTCATTAACAGCTAAACTAAACGTTTCCAATGTAAATTTCCACCTTTATATAGTTTAAAAAGACATCCTGAAGCCTGGGCAGTCATTAATTTGATTGTCCAGTATTTCCCTTATGAGATAATGCCTCACATAGCAAATGTGTACAGTGCGAGCTGAAAATGCATTTTCAGCACTAAAAAAACCAAACTTTTATAACAGCTAAACCAAACGTTTCCAATGTAAATTTCCACCTTTATATAGTGTAAAAAGACATCCTGAAGCCTGGGCAGTCATTAATTTGATTGTCCAATATTTCCCTTATGAGATAATGCCTCTCATAGCAAATGTGTACAGCGCGAGCTGAAAATGCATTTACAGCACTAAAAAAACAAACTTTTATAACAGCTAAACCAAACGTTTCCAATGTACATTTCCACCTTTATATAGTGTAGAAAGGCATCCTGAAGCCTGGAAAGTCATTAATTTGATTGTCCAGTATTTCCTTCATGAGATATTGCAACACTTAGAAAAAGTGTACAGCGCCAGCAGACAATGAATTTTCAGCACTAAAAAAAACGAAACTTCATTAACAGCTAAACCAAACGTTTCCAATGTAAATTTCCAACTTTATATAGTGTAGAAAGGCATCCTGAAGCCTGGAAAGTCATTAATTTGATTGTCCAGTATTTCCTTCATGAGATATTGCAACACTTAGAAAAAGTGTACAGCGCCAGCAGACAATGAATTTTCAGCACTAAAAAAACGAAACTTCATTAACAGCTAAACCAAACGTTTCCAATGTAAATTTCCACATTTATAGAGTGTAAAAAGGCATCCTGAAGCCTGGGAAGTCATTAATTTGATAGTCCAGTATTTCCCTTATGAGATAATGCCTCACATAGCAAATGTGTACAGTGCGAGCTGTAAATGCATTTTCAGCACTAAAAAACCAAACTTTTATAACAGCTAAACCAAACGTTTCCAATGTAAATTTCCACCTTTATATAGTGTAAAAAGACATCCTGAAGCCTGGGCAGTCATTAATTTGATTGTCCAATATTTCCCTTATGAGATAATGCCTCTCATAGCAAATGTGTACAGCGCGAGCTGAAAATGCATTTACAGCACTAAAAAACCAAACTTTTATAACAGCTAAACCAAACGTTTCAAATGTAAATTTCCACCTTTATATAGTGTAGAAAGGCATCCTGAAGCCTGGAAAGTCATTAATTTGATTATCCAGTATTTCCCTTATGAGATAATGCCTCACATAGCAAATGTGTACAGTGCGAGCTGAAAATGCATTTTCAGCACTAAAAAAAACAAACTTTTATAACAGCTAAACCAAACGTTTCCAATGTAAATTTCCACCTTTATATAGTGTAGAAAGGCATCCTGAAGCCTGGAAAGTCATTAATTTGATTGTCAAGTATTTCCTTCATGAGATATTGCAACACTTAGAAAAAGTGTACAGCGCCAGCAGACAATGAATTTTCAGCACTAAAAAAACGAAACTTCATTAACAGCTAAACCAAACGTTTCCAATGTAAATTTCCACATTTATAGAGTGTAAAAAGGCATCCTGAAGCCTGGGAAGTCATTAATTTGATTGTCCAGTATTTCCCTTATGAGATAATGCCTCACATAGCAAATGTGTACAGTGCGAGCTGAAAATGCATTTTCAGCACTAAAAAACCAAACTTTTATAACAGCTAAACCAAACGTTTCCAATATAAATTTCCACCTTTATATAGTGTAGAAAGGCATCCTGAAGCCTGGAAAGTCATTAATTTGATTGTCCAGTATTTCCTTCATGAGATATTGCAACACTTAGAAAAAGTGTACAGCGCCAGCAGACAATGAATTTTCAGCACTAAAAAAAACGAAACTTCATTAACAGCTAAACCAAACGTTTCCAATGTAAATTTCCACATTTATAGAGTGTAAAAAGGCATCCTGAAGCCTGGGAAGTCATTAATTTGATTGTCCAGTATTTCCCTTATGAGATAATGCCTCACATAGCAAATGTGTACAGTGCGAGCTGAAAATGCATTTACAGCACTAAAAAAACAAACTTTTATAACAGCTAAACCAAACGTTTCCAATGTAAATTTCCACCTTTATATAGTGTAGAAAGGCATCCTGAAGCCTGGAAAGTCATTAATTTGATTGTCCAGTATTTCCTTCATGAGATATTGCAACACATAGAAAAAGTGTACAGCGCCAGCAGACAATGAATTTTCAGCACTAAAAAAAACGAAACTTCATTAACAGCTAAACTAAACGTTTCCAATGTAAATTTCCACCTTTATATAGTGTAAAAAGACATCCTGAAGCCTGGGCAGTCATTAATTTGATTGTCCAATATTTCCCTTATGAGATAATGCCTCTCATAGCAAATGTGTACAGCGCGAGCTGAAAATGCATTTACAGCACTAAAAAACCAAACTTTTATAACAGCTAAACCAAACGTTTCCAATGTAAATTTCCACCTTTATATAGTGTAGAAAGGCATCCTGAAGCCTGGAAAGTCATTAATTTGATTGTCCAGTATTTCCTTCATGAGATATTGCAACACTTAGAAAAAGTGTACAGCGCCAGCAGACAATGAATTTTCAGCACTAAAAAAACGAAACTTCATTAACAGCTAAACCAAACGTTTCCAATGTAAATTTCCACATTTATAGAGTGTAAAAAGGCATCCTGAAGCCTGGGAAGTCATTAATTTGATTGTCCAGTATTTCCCTTATGAGATAATGCCTCACATAGCAAATGTGTACAGTGCGAGCTGAAAATGCATTTTCAGCACTAAAAAACCAAACTTTTATAACAGCTAAACCAAACGTTTCCAATGTAAATTTCCACCTTTATATAGTGTAAAAAGACATCCTGAAGCCTGGGCAGTCATTAATTTGATTGTCTAATATTTCCCTTATGAGATAATGCCTCTCATAGCAAATGTGTACAGCGCGAGCTGAAAATGCATTTACAGCACTAAAAAACCAAACTTTTATAACAGCTAAACCAAACGTTTCCAATGTACATTTCCACCTTTATATAGTGTAGAAAGGCATCCTGAAGCCTGGAAAGTAATTAATTTGATTGTCCAGTATTTCCTTCATGAGATATTGCAACACATAGAAAAAGTGTACAGCGCCAGCAGACAATGAATTTTCAGCACTAAAAAAACGAAACTTCATTAACAGCTAAACTAAACGTTTCCAATGTAAATTTCCACCTTTATATAGTGTAGAAAGGCATCCTGAAGCCTGGAAAGTCATTAATTTGATTGTCCAGTATTTCCTTCATGAGATATTGCAACACTTAGAAAAAGTGTACAGCGCCAGCAGACAATGAATTTTCAGCACTAAAAAAACGAAACTTCATTAACAGCTAAACTAAACGTTTCCAATGTAAATTTCCACCCTTATATAGTGTAAAAAGACATCCTGAAGCCTGGGCAGTCATTAATTTGATTGTCCAATATTTCCCTTATGAGATAATGCTTCTCATAGCAAATGTGTACAGCGCGAGCTGAAAATGCATTTACAGCACTAAAAAACCAAACTTTTATAACAGCTAAACCAAACGTTTCCAATGTAAATTTCCACCTTTATATAGTGTAGAAAGGCATCCTGAAGCCTGGAAAGTCATTAATTTGATTGTCCAGTATTTCCTTCATGAGATATTGCAACACTTAGAAAAAGTGTACAGCGCCAGCAGACAATGAATTTTCAGCACTAAAAAAAACGAAACTTCATTAACAGCTAAACCAAACGTTTCCAATGTAAATTTCCACATTTATAGAGTGTAAAAAGGCATCCTGAAGCCTGGGAAGTCATTAATTTGATTGTCCAGTATTTCCCTTATGAGATAATGCCTCACATAGCAAATGTGTACAGTGCGAGCTGAAAATGCATTTTCAGCACTAAAAAACCAAACTTTTATAACAGCTAAACCAAACGTTTCCAATGTAAATTACCACCTTTATATAGTGTAAAAAGACATCCTGAAGCCTGGGCAGTCATTAATTTGATTGTCCAGTATTTCCCTTATGAGATAATGCCTCACACAGCAAATGTGTACAGTGCGAGCTGAAAATGCATTTTCAGCACTAAAAAAACCAAACTTTTATAACAGCTAAACCAAACGTTTCCAATGTAAATTTCCACCTTTATATAGTGTAAAAAGACATCCTGAAGCCTGGGCAGTCATTAATTTGATTGTCCAATATTTCCCTTCTGAGATAATGCCTCTCATAGCAAATGTGTACAGCGCGAGATGAAAATGCATTTACAGCACTAAAAAACCAAACTTTTATAACAGCTAAACCAAACGTTTCCAATGTACATTTCCACCTTTATATAGTGTAGAAAGGCATCCTGAAGCCTGGAAAGTCATTAATTTGATTGTCCAGTATTTCCTTCATGAGATATTGCAACACTTAGAAAAAGTGTACAGCGCCAGCAGACAATGAATTTTCAGCACTAAAAAAACGAAACTTCATTAACAGCTAAACTAAACGTTTCCAATGTAAATTTCCACCCTTATATAGTGTAAAAATACATCCTGAAGCCTGGGCAGTCATTAATTTGATTGGCCAATATTTCCCTTATGAGATAATGCCTCTCATAGCAAATGTGTACAGCGCGAGCTGAAAATGCATTTACAGCACTAAAAAACCAAACTTTTATAACAGCTAAACCAAACGTTTCCAATGTAAATTTCCACCTTTATATAGTGTAGAAAGGCATCCTGAAGCCTGGAAAGTCATTAATTTGATTGTCCAGTATTTCCTTCATGAGATATTGCAACACTTAGAAAAAGTGTACAGCGCCAGCAGACAATGAATTTTCAGCACTAAAAAAACGAAACTTCATTAACAGCTAAACCAAACGTTTCCAATGTAAATTTCCACATTTATAGAATGTAAAAAGGCATCCTGAAGCCTGGAAAGTCATTAATTTGATTGTCCAGTATTTCCCTTATGAGATAATGCCTCACATAGCAAATGTGTACAGTGCGAGCTGAAAATGCATTTTCAGCACTAAAAAAACAAACTTTTATAACAGCTAAACCAAACGTTTCCAATGTAAATTTCCACCTTTATATAGTGTAAAAAGACATCCTGAAGCCTGGGCAGTCATTAATTTGATTGTCCAGTATTTCCCTTATGAGATAATGCCTCACATAGCAAATGTGTACAGTGCGAGCTGAAAATGCATTTTCAGCACTAAAAAAACCAAACTTTTATAACAGCTAAACCAAACGTTTCCAATGTAAATTTCCACCTTTATATAGTGTAAAAAGACATCCTGAAGCCTAGGCAGTCATTAATTTGATTGTCCAATATTTCCCTTATGAGATAATGCCTCACATAGCAAATGTGTACAGTGCGAGCTGAAAATGCATTTTCAGCACTAAAAAAACAAACTTTTATAACAGCTAAACCAAACGTTTCCAATGTACATTTCCACCTTTATATAGTGTAGAAAGGCATCCTGAAGCCTGGAAAGTCATTGATTTGATTGTCCAGTATTTCCTTCATGAGATATTGCAACACTTAGAAAAAGTGTACAGCGCCAGCAGACAATGAATTTTCAGCACTAAAAAAACGAAACTTCATTAACAGCTAAACTAAACGTTTCCAATGTAAATTTCCAACTTTATATAGAGTAAAAAGACATCCTGAAGCCTGGGCAGCCATTAATTTGATTGTCCAATATTTCCCTTATGAGATAATGCCTCTCGTAGCAAATGTGTACAGCGCGAGCTGAAAATGCATTTACAGCACTAAAAAACCAAACTTTTATAACAGCTAAACCAAACGTTTCCAATGTAAATTTCCACCTTTATATAGTGTAAAAAGACATCCTGAAGCCTGGGCAGTCATTAATTTGATTGTCCAATATTTCCCTTATGAGATAATGCCTCTCATAGCAAATGTGTACAGCGCGAGCTGAAAATGCATTTACAGCACTAAAAAACCAAACTTTTATAACAGCTAAACCAAACGTTTCCAATGTAAATTTCCACCTTTATATAGTGTAGAAAGGCATCCTGAAGCCTGGAAAGTCATTAATTTGATTGTCCAGTATTTCCTTCATGAGATATTGCAACACTTAGAAAAAGTGTACAGCGCCAGCAGACAATGAATTTTCAGCACTAAAAAAACGAAACTTCATTAACAGCTAAACCAAACGTTTCTAATGTAAATTTCCACATTTATAGAGTGTAAAAAGGCATCCTGAAGCCTGGGAAGTCATTAATTTGATTGTCCAGTATTTCCCTTATGAGATAATGCCTCACATAGCAAATGTGTACAGTGCGAGCTGAAAATGCATTTTCAGCACTAAAAAACCAAACTTTTATAACAGCTAAACCAAACGTTTCCAATGTAAATTTCCACCTTTTTATAGTGTAAAAAGACATCCTGAAGCCTGGGCAGTCATTAATTTGATTGTCCAATATTTCCCTTTTGAGATAATGCCTCTCATAGCAAATGTGTACAGCGCGAGCTGAAAATGCATTTACAGCACTAAAAAACCAAACTTTTATAACAGCTAAACCAAACGTTTCCAATGTACATTTCCACCTTTATATAGTGTAGAAAGGCATCCTGAAGCCTGGAAAGTCATTAATTTGATTGTCCAGTATTTCCTTCATGAGATATTGCAACACTTAGAAAAAGTGTATAGCGCCAGCAGACAATGAATTTTCAGCACTAAAAAAACGAAACTTAATTAACAGCTAAACTAAACGTTTCCGATGTAAATTTCCACCCTTATATAGTGTAAAAAGACATCCTGAAGCCTGGGCAGTCATTAATTTGATTGTCTAATATTTCCCTTATGAGATAATGCCTCTCATAGCAAATGTGTACAGCGCGAGCTGAAAATGCATTTACAGCACTAAAAAACCAAACTTTTATAACAGCTAAACCAAACGTTTCCAATGTAAATTTCCACCTTTATATAGTGTAGAAAGGCATCCTGAAGCCTGGAAAGTCATTAATTTGATTGTCCAGTATTTCCTTCATGAGATATTGCAACACTTAGAAAAAGTGTACAGCGCCAGCAGACAATGAATTTTCAGCACTAAAAAAACGAAACTTCATTAACAGCTAAACCAAACGTTTCTAATGTAAATTTCCACATTTATAGAGTGTAAAAAGGCATCCTGAAGCCTGGGAAGTCATTAATTTGATTGTCCAGTATTTCCCTTATGAGATAATGCCTCACATAGCAAATGTGTACAGTGCGAGCTGAAAATGCATTTTCAGCACTAAAAAACCAAACTTTTATAACAGCTAAACCAAACGTTTCCAATGTAAATTTCCACCTTTTTATAGTGTAAAAAGACATCCTGAAGCCTGGGCAGTCATTAATTTGATTGTCCAATATTTCCCTTTTGAGATAATGCCTCTCATAGCAAATGTGTACAGCGCGAGCTGAAAATGCATTTACAGCACTAAAAAACCAAACTTTTATAACAGCTAAACCAAACGTTTCCAATGTACATTTCCACCTTTATATAGTGTAGAAAGGCATCCTGAAGCCTGGAAAGTCATTAATTTGATTGTCCAGTATTTCCTTCATGAGATATTGCAACACTTAGAAAAAGTGTATAGCGCCAGCAGACAATGAATTTTCAGCACTAAAAAAACGAAACTTAATTAACAGCTAAACTAAACGTTTCCGATGTAAATTTCCACCCTTATATAGTGTAAAAAGACATCCTGAAGCCTGGGCAGTCATTAATTTGATTGTCTAATATTTCCCTTATGAGATAATGCCTCTCATAGCAAATGTGTACAGCGCGAGCTGAAAATGCATTTACAGCACTAAAAAACCAAACTTTTATAACAGCTAAACCAAACGTTTCCAATGTACATTTCCACCTTTATATAGTGTAGAAAGGCATCCTGAAGCCTGGAAAGTCATTAATTTGATTGTCCAGTATTTCCTTCATGAGATATTGCAACACTTAGAAAAAGTGTACAGCGCCAGCAGACAATGAATTTTCAGCACTAAAAAAACGAAACTTCATTAACAGCTAAACCAAACGTTTCCAATGTAAATTTCCACATTTATAGAGTGTAAAAAGGCATCCTGAAGCCTGGGAAGTCATTAATTTGATTGTCCAGTATTTCCCTTATGAGATAATGCCTCTCATAGCAAATGTGTACAGCGCGAGCTGAAAATGCATTTACAGCACTAAAAAACCAAACTTTTATAACAGCTAAACCAAACGTTTCCAATGTACATTTCCACCTTTATATAGTGTAGAAAGGCATCCTGAAGCCTGGAAAGTCATTAATTTGATTGTCCAGTATTTCCTTCATGAGATATTGCAACACTTAGAAAAAGTGTACAGCGCCAGCAGACAATGAATTTTCAGCACTAAAAAAACGAAACTTCATTAACAGCTAAACTAAACGTTTCCAATGTAAATTTCCACCCTTATATAGTGTAAAAATACATCCTGAAGCCTGGGCAGTCATTAATTTGATTGTCCAATATTTCCCTTATGAGATAATGCCTCTCATAGCAAATGTGTACAGCGCGAGCTGAAAATGCATTTACAACACTAAAAAACCAAACTTTTATAACAGCTAAACCAAACGTTTCCAATGTAAATTTCCACCTTTATATAGTGTAAAAAGACATCCTGAAGCCTGGGCAGTCATTAATTTGATTGTCCAGTATTTCCCTTATGAGATAATGCCTCACATAGCAAAAGTGTACAGTGCGAGCTGAAAATGCATTTTCAGCACTAAAAAAACCAAACTTTTATTACAGCTAAACCAAACGTTTCCAATGTAAATTTCCACCTTTATATAGTGTAAAAAGACATCCTGAAGCCTGGGCAGTCATTAATTTGATTGTCCAATATTTCCCTTCTGAGATAATGCCTCTCATAGCAAATGTGTACAGCGCGAGCTGAAAATGCATTTACAGCACTAAAAAACCAAACTTTTATAACAGCTAAACCAAACGTTTCCAATGTACATTTCCACCTTTATATAGTGTAGAAAGGCATCCTGAAGCCTGGAAAGTCATTAATTTGATTGTCCAGTATTTCCTTCATGAGATATTGCAACACTTAGAAAAAGTGTACAGCGCCAGCAGACAATGAATTTTCAGCACTAAAAAAACGAAACTTCATTAACAGCTAAACTAAACGTTTCCAATGTAAATTTCCACCCTTATATAGTGTAAAAATACATCCTGAAGCCTGGGCAGTCATTAATTTGATTGTCCAATATTTCCCTTATGAGATAATGCCTCTCATAGCAAATGTGTACAGCGCGAGCTGAAAATGCATTTACAGCACTAAAAAACCAAACTTTTATAACAGCTAAACCAAACGTTTCCAATGTAAATTTCCACCTTTATATAGTGTAGAAAGGCATCCTGAAGCCTGGAAAGTCATTAATTTGATTGTCCAGTATTTCCTTCATGAGATATTGCAACACTTAGAAAAAGTGTACAGCGCCAGCAGACAATGAATTTTCAGCACTAAAAAAACGAAACTTCATTAACAGCTAAACCAAATGTTTCCAATGTAAATTTCCACATTTATAGAGTGTAAAAAGGCATCCTGAAGCCTGGGAAGTCATTAATTTGATTGTCCAGTATTTCCCTTATGAGATAATGCCTCACATAGCAAATGTGTACAGTGCGAGCTGAAAATGCATTTTCAGCACTAAAAAAACAAACTTTTATAACAGCTAAACCAAACGTTTCCAATGTAAATTTCCACCTTTATATAGTGTAAAAAGACATCCTGAAGCCTGGGCAGTCATTAATTTGATTGTCCAGTATTTCCCTTATGAGATAATGCCTCACATAGCAAATGTGTACAGTGCGAGCTGAAAATGCATTTTCAGCACTAAAAAAACCAAACTTTTATAACAGCTAAACCAAACGTTTCCAATGTACATTTCCACCTTTATATAGTGTAGAAAGGCATCCTGAAGCCTGGAAAGTCATTGATTTGATTGTCCAGTATTTCCTTCATGAGATATTGCAACACTTAGAAAAAGTGTACAGCGCCAGCAGACAATGAATTTTCAGCACTAAAAAAACGAAACTTCATTAACAGCTAAACTAAACGTTTCCAATGTAAATTTCCAACTTTATATAGAGTAAAAAGACATCCTGAAGCCTGGGCAGCCATTAATTTGATTGTCCAATATTTCCCTTATGAGATAATGCCTCTCATAGCAAATGTGTACAGCGCGAGCTGAAAATGCATTTACAGCACTAAAAAACCAAACTTTTATAACAGCTAAACCAAACGTTTCCAATGTAAATTTCCACCTTTATATAGTGTAAAAAGACATCCTGAAGCCTGGGCAGTCATTAATTTGATTGTCCAATATTTCCCTTATGAGATAATGCCTCTCATAGCAAATGTGTACAGCGCGAGCTGAAAATGCATTTACAGCACTAAAAAACCAAACTTTTATAACAGCTAAACCAAACGTTTCCAATGTAAATTTCCACCTTTATATAGTGTAGAAAGGCATCCTGAAGCCTGGAAAGTCATTAATTTGATTGTCCAGTATTTCCTTCATGAGATATTGCAACACTTAGAAAAAGTGTACAGCGCCAGCAGACAATGCATTTTCAGCACTAAAAAAAACGAAACTTCATTAACAGCTAAACTAAACGTTTCCAATGTAAATTTCCACCTTTATATAGTGTAAAAAGACATCCTGAAGCCTGGGCAGTCATTAATTTGATTGTCCAATATTTCCTTTATGAGATAATGACTCTCATAGCAAATGTGTACAGCGCGAGCTGAAAATGCATTTACAGCACTAAAAAACCAAACTTTTATAACAGCTAAACCAAACGTTTCCAATGTAAATTTCCACCTTTATATAGTGTAGAAAGGCATCCTGAAGCCTGGAAAGTCATTAATTTGATTGTCCAGTATTTCCTTCATGAGATATTGCAACACTTAGAAAAAGTGTACAGCGCCAGCAGACAATGAATTTTCAGCACTAAAAAAACGAAACTTCATTAACAGCTAAACTAAACGTTTCCGATGTAAATTTCCACCCTTATATAGTGTAAAAAGACATCCTGAAGCCTGGGCAGTCATTAATTTGATTGTCTAATATTTCCCTTATGAGATAATGCCTCTCATAGCAAATGTGTACAGCGCGAGCTGAAAATGCATTTACAGCACTAAAAAACCAAACTTTTATAACAGCTAAACCAAACGTTTCCAATGTACATTTCCACCTTTATATAGTGTAGAAAGGCATCCTGAAGCCTGGAAAGTCATTAATTTGATTATCCAGTATTTCCTTCATGAGATATTGCAACACTTAGAAAAAGTGTACAGCGCCAGCAGACAATGAATTTTCAGCACTAAAAAAACGAAACTTCATTAACAGCTAAACCAAACGTTTCCAATGTAAATTTCCACATTTATAGAGTGTAAAAAGGCATCCTGAAGCCTGGGAAGTCATTAATTTGATTGTCCAGTATTTCCCTTATGAGATAATGCCTCACATAGCAAATGTGTACAGTGCGAGCTGAAAATGCATTTTCAGCACTAAAAAACCAAACTTTTATAACAGCTAAACCAAACGTTTCCAATGTAAATTTCCACCTTTATATAGTGTAAAAAGACATCCTGAAGCCTGGGCAGTCATTAATTTGATTGTCCAGTATTTCCCTTATGAGATAATGCCTCACACAGCAAATGTGTACAGTGCGAGCTGAAAATGCATTTTCAGCACTAAAAAAACCAAACTTTTATAACAGCTAAACCAAACGTTTCCAATGTAAATTTCCACCTTTATATAGTGTAAAAAGACATCCTGAAGCCTGGGCAGTCATTAATTTGATTGTCCAATATTTCCCTTATGAGATAATGCCTCTCATAGCAAATGTGTACAGCGCGAGCTGAAAATGCATTTACAGCACTAAAAAACCAAACTTTTATAACAGCTAAACCAAACGTTTCCAATGTAAATTTCCACCTTTATATAGTGTAGAAAGGCATCCTGAAGCCTGGAAAGTCATTAATTTGATTGTCCAGTATTTCCTTCATGAGATATTGCAACACTTAGAAAAAGTGTACAGCGCCAGCAGACAATGAATTTTCAGCACTAAAAAAACGAAACTTCATTAACAGCTAAACCAAATGTTTCCAATGTAAATTTCCACATTTATAGAGTGTAAAAAGGCATCCTGAAGCCTGGGAAGTCATTAATTTGATTGTCCAGTATTTCCCTTATGAGATAATGCCTCACATAGCAAATGTGTACAGTGCGAGCTGAAAATGCATTTTCAGCACTAAAAAAACAAACTTTTATAACAGCTAAACCAAACGTTTCCAATGTAAATTTCCACCTTTATATAGTGTAAAAAGACATCCTGAAGCCTGGGCAGTCATTAATTTGATTGTCCAGTATTTCCCTTATGAGATAATGCCTCACATAGCAAATGTGTACAGTGCGAGCTGAAAATGCATTTTCAGCACTAAAAAAACCAAACTTTTATAACAGCTAAACCAAACGTTTCCAATGTACATTTCCACCTTTATATAGTGTAGAAAGGCATCCTGAAGCCTGGAAAGTCATTGATTTGATTGTCCAGTATTTCCTTCATGAGATATTGCAACACTTAGAAAAAGTGTACAGCGCCAGCAGACAATGAATTTTCAGCACTAAAAAAACGAAACTTCATTAACAGCTAAACTAAACGTTTCCAATGTAAATTTCCAACTTTATATAGAGTAAAAAGACATCCTGAAGCCTGGGCAGCCATTAATTTGATTGTCCAATATTTCCCTTATGAGATAATGCCTCTCATAGCAAATGTGTACAGCGCGAGCTGAAAATGCATTTACAGCACTAAAAAACCAAACTTTTATAACAGCTAAACCAAACGTTTCCAATGTAAATTTCCACCTTTATATAGTGTAAAAAGACATCCTGAAGCCTGGGCAGTCATTAATTTGATTGTCCAATATTTCCCTTATGAGATAATGCCTCTCATAGCAAATGTGTACAGCGCGAGCTGAAAATGCATTTACAGCACTAAAAAACCAAACTTTTATAACAGCTAAACCAAACGTTTCCAATGTAAATTTCCACCTTTATATAGTGTAGAAAGGCATCCTGAAGCCTGGAAAGTCATTAATTTGATTGTCCAGTATTTCCCTTATGAGATAATGCCTCACATAGCAAATGTGTACAGTGCGAGCTGAAAATGCATTTTCAGCACTAAAAAAACCAAACTTTTATAACAGCTAAACCAAACGTTTCCAATGTACATTTCCACCTTTATATAGTGTAGAAAGGCATCCTGAAGCCTGGAAAGTCATTGATTTGATTGTCCAGTATTTCCTTCATGAGATATTGCAACACTTAGAAAAAGTGTACAGCGCCAGCAGACAATGAATTTTCAGCACTAAAAAAACGAAACTTCATTAACAGCTAAACTAAACGTTTCCAATGTAAATTTCCAACTTTATATAGAGTAAAAAGACATCCTGAAGCCTGGGCAGCCATTAATTTGATTGTCCAATATTTCCCTTATGAGATAATGCCTCTCATAGCAAATGTGTACAGCGCGAGCTGAAAATGCATTTACAGCACTAAAAAACCAAACTTTTATAACAGCTAAACCAAACGTTTCCAATGTAAATTTCCACCTTTATATAGTGTAAAAAGACATCCTGAAGCCTGGGCAGTCATTAATTTGATTGTCCAATATTTCCCTTATGAGATAATGCCTCTCATAGCAAATGTGTACAGCGCGAGCTGAAAATGCATTTACAGCACTAAAAAACCAAACTTTTATAACAGCTAAACCAAACGTTTCCAATGTAAATTTCCACCTTTATATAGTGTAGAAAGGCATCCTGAAGCCTGGAAAGTCATTAATTTGATTGTCCAGTATTTCCTTCATGAGATATTGCAACACTTAGAAAAAGTGTACAGCGCCAGCAGACAATGCATTTTCAGCACTAAAAAAAACGAAACTTCATTAACAGCTAAACTAAACGTTTCCAATGTAAATTTCCACCTTTATATAGTGTAAAAAGACATCCTGAAGCCTGGGCAGTCATTAATTTGATTGTCCAATATTTCCTTTATGAGATAATGCCTCTCATAGCAAATGTGTACAGCGCGAGCTGAAAATGCATTTACAGCACTAAAAAACCAAACTTTTATAACAGCTAAACCAAACGTTTCCAATGTAAATTTCCACCTTTATATAGTGTAGAAAGGCATCCTGAAGCCTGGAAAGTCATTAATTTGATTGTCCAGTATTTCCTTCATGAGATATTGCAACACTTAGAAAAAGTGTACAGCGCCAGCAGACAATGAATTTTCAGCACTAAAAAAACGAAACTTCATTAACAGCTAAACTAAACGTTTCCGATGTAAATTTCCACCCTTATATAGTGTAAAAAGACATCCTGAAGCCTGGGCAGTCATTAATTTGATTGTCTAATATTTCCCTTATGAGATAATGCCTCTCATAGCAAATGTGTACAGCGCGAGCTGAAAATGCATTTACAGCACTAAAAAACCAAACTTTTATAACAGCTAAACCAAACGTTTCCAATGTACATTTCCACCTTTATATAGTGTAGAAAGGCATCCTGAAGCCTGGAAAGTCATTAATTTGATTATCCAGTATTTCCTTCATGAGATATTGCAACACTTAGAAAAAGTGTACAGCGCCAGCAGACAATGAATTTTCAGCACTAAAAAAACGAAACTTCATTAACAGCTAAACCAAACGTTTCCAATGTAAATTTCCACATTTATAGAGTGTAAAAAGGCATCCTGAAGCCTGGGAAGTCATTAATTTGATTGTCCAGTATTTCCCTTATGAGATAATGCCTCACATAGCAAATGTGTACAGTGCGAGCTGAAAATGCATTTTCAGCACTAAAAAACCAAACTTTTATAACAGCTAAACCAAACGTTTCCAATGTAAATTTCCACCTTTATATAGTGTAAAAAGACATCCTGAAGCCTGGGCAGTCATTAATTTGATTGTCCAGTATTTCCCTTATGAGATAATGCCTCACACAGCAAATGTGTACAGTGCGAGCTGAAAATGCATTTTCAGCACTAAAAAAACCAAACTTTTATAACAGCTAAACCAAACGTTTCCAATGTAAATTTCCACCTTTATATAGTGTAAAAAGACATCCTGAAGCCTGGGCAGTCATTAATTTGATTGTCCAATATTTCCCTTATGAGATAATGCCTCTCATAGCAAATGTGTACAGCGCGAGCTGAAAATGCATTTACAGCACTAAAAAACCAAACTTTTATAACAGCTAAACCAAACGTTTCCAATGTAAATTTCCACCTTTATATAGTGTAGAAAGGCATCCTGAAGCCTGGAAAGTCATTAATTTGATTGTCTAGTATTTCCTTCATGAGATATTGCAACACTTAGAAAAAGTGTACAGCGCCAGCAGACAATGCATTTTCAGCACTAAAAAAAACGAAACTTCATTAACAGCTAAACTAAACGTTTCCAATGTAAATTTCCACCTTTATATAGTGTAAAAAGACATCCTGAAGCCTGGGCAGTCATTAATTTGATTGTCCAATATTTCCTTTATGAGATAATGCCTCTCATAGCAAATGTGTACAGCGCGAGCTGAAAATGCATTTACAGCACTAAAAAACCAAACTTTTATAACAGCTAAACCAAACGTTTCCAATGTAAATTTTCACCTTTATATAGTGTAGAAAGGCATCCTGAAGCCTGGAAAGTCATTAATTTGATTGTCCAGTATTTCCTTCATGAGATATTGCAACACTTAGAAAAAGTGTACAGCGCCAGCAGACAATGAATTTTCAGCACTAAAAAAACGAAACTTCATTAACAGCTAAACTAAACGTTTCCGATGTAAATTTCCACCCTTATATAGTGTAAAAAGACATCCTGAAGCCTGGGCAGTCATTAATTTGATTGTCTAATATTTCCCTTATGAGATAATGCCTCTCATAGCAAATGTGTACAGCGCGAGCTGAAAATGCATTTACAGCACTAAAAAACCAAACTTTTATAACAGCTAAACCAAACGTTTCCAATGTACATTTCCACCTTTATATAGTGTAGAAAGGCATCCTGAAGCCTGGAAAGTCATTAATTTGATTATCCAGTATTTCCTTCATGAGATATTGCAACACTTAGAAAAAGTGTACAGCGCCAGCAGACAATGAATTTTCAGCACTAAAAAAACGAAACTTCATTAACAGCTAAACCAAACGTTTCCAATGTAAATTTCCACATTTATAGAGTGTAAAAAGGCATCCTGAAGCCTGGGAAGTCATTAATTTGATTGTCCAGTATTTCCCTTATGAGATAATGCCTCACATAGCAAATGTGTACAGTGCGAGCTGAAAATGCATTTTCAGCACTAAAAAACCAAACTTTTATAACAGCTAAACCAAACGTTTCCAATGTAAATTTCCACCTTTATATAGTGTAAAAAGACATCCTGAAGCCTGGGCAGTCATTAATTTGATTGTCCAGTATTTCCCTTATGAGATAATGCCTCACACAGCAAATGTGTACAGTGCGAGCTGAAAATGCATTTTCAGCACTAAAAAAACCAAACTTTTATAACAGCTAAACCAAACGTTTCCAATGTAAATTTCCACCTTTATATAGTGTAAAAAGACATCCTGAAGCCTGGGCAGTCATTAATTTGATTGTCCAATATTTCCCTTCTGAGATAATGCCTCTCATAGCAAATGTGTACAGCGCGAGCTGAAAATGCATTTACAGCACTAAAAAACCAAACTTTTATAACAGCTAAACCAAACGTTTCCAATGTACATTTCCACCTTTATATAGTGTAGAAAGGCATCCTGAAGCCTGGAAAGTCATTAATTTGATTGTCCAGTATTTCCTTCATGAGATATTGCAACACTTAGAAAAAGTGTACAGCGCCAGCAGACAATGAATTTTCAGCACTAAAAAAACGAAACTTCATTAACAGCTAAACTAAACGTTTCCAATGTAAATTTCCACCCTTATATAGTGTAAAAAGACATCCTGAAGCCTGGGCAGTCATTAATTTGATTGTCCAATATTTCCCTTATGAGATAATGCCTCTCATAGCAAATGTGTACAGCGCGAGCTGAAAATGCATTTACAGCACTAAAAAACCAAACTTTTATAACAGCTAAACCAAACGTTTCCAATGTAAATTTCCACCTTTATATAGTGTAGAAAGGCATCCTGAAGCCTGGAAAGTCATTAATTTGATTGTCCAGTATTTCCTTCATGAGATATTGCAACACTTAGAAAAAGTGTACAGCGCCAGCAGACAATGAATTTTCAGCACTAAAAAACGAAACTTCATTAACAGCTAAACCAAACGTTTCCAATGTAAATTTCCACATTTATAGTGTAAAAAGGCATCCTGAAGCCTGGGAAGTCATTAATTTGATTGTCCAGTATTTCCCTTATGAGATAATGCCTCACATAGCAAATGTGTACAGTGCGAGCTGAAAATGCATTTTCAGCACTAAAAAACCAAACTTTTATAACAGCTAAACCAAACGTTTCCAATGTAAATTTCCACCTTTATATAGTGTAAAAAGACATCCTGAAGCCTGGGCAGTCATTAATTTGATTGTCCAGTATTTCCCTTATGAGATAATGCCTCACACAGCAAATGTGTACAGTGCGAGCTGAAAATGCATTTTCAGCACTAAAAAAACCAAACTTTTATAACAGCTAAACCAAACGTTTCCAATGTAAATTTCCACCTTTATATAGTGTAAAAAGACATCCTGAAGCCTGGGCAGTCATTAATTTGATTGTCCAATATTTCCCTTCTGAGATAATGCCTCTCATAGCAAATGTGTACAGCGCGAGCTGAAAATGCATTTACAGCACTAAAAAACCAAACTTTTATAACAGCTAAACCAAACGTTTCCAATGTACATTTCCACCTTTATATAGTGTAGAAAGGCATCCTGAAGCCTGGAAAGTCATTAATTTGATTGTCCAGTATTTCCTTCATGAGATATTGCAACACTTAGAAAAAGTGTACAGCGCCAGCAGACAATGAATTTTCAGCACTAAAAAAACGAAACTTCATTAACAGCTAAACTAAACGTTTCCAATGTAAATTTCCACCCTTATATAGTGTAAAAAGACATCCTGAAGCCTGGGCAGTCATTAATTTGATTGTCCAATATTTCCCTTATGAGATAATGCTTCTCATAGCAAATGTGTACAGCGCGAGCTGAAAATGCATTTACAGCACTAAAAAACCAAACTTTTATAACAGCTAAACCAAACGTTTCCAATGTAAATTTCCACCTTTATATAGTGTAGAAAGGCATCCTGAAGCCTGGAAAGTCATTAATTTGATTGTCCAGTATTTCCTTCATGAGATATTGCAACACTTAGAAAAAGTGTACAGCGCCAGCAGACAATGAATTTTCAGCACTAAAAAAACGAAACTTCATTAACAGCTAAACCAAACGTTTCCAATGTAAATTTCCACATTTATAGAGTGTAAAAAGGCATCCTGAAGCCTGGGAAGTCATTAATTTGATTGTCCAGTATTTCCCTTATGAGATAATGCCTCACATAGCAAATGTGTACAGTGCGAGCTGAAAATGCATTTTCAGCACTAAAAAACCAAACTTTTATAACAGCTAAACCAAACGTTTCCAATGTAAATTTCCACCTTTATATAGTGTAAAAAGACATCCTGAAGCCTGGGCAGTCATTAATTTGATTGTCCAGTATTTCCCTTATGAGATAATGCCTCACACAGCAAATGTGTACAGTGCGAGCTGAAAATGCATTTTCAGCACTAAAAAAACCAAACTTTTATAACAGCTAAACCAAACGTTTCCAATGTAAATTTCCACCTTTATATAGTGTAAAAAGACATCCTGAAGCCTGGGCAGTCATTAATTTGATTGTCCAATATTTCCCTTCTGAGATAATGCCTCTCATAGCAAATGTGTACAGCGCGAGCTGAAAATGCATTTACAGCACTAAAAAACCAAACTTTTATAACAGCTAAACCAAACGTTTCCAATGTACATTTCCACCTTTATAGAGTGTAGAAAGGCATCCTGAAGCCTGGAAAGTCATTAATTTGATTGTCCAGTATTTCCTTCATGAGATATTGCAACACTTAGAAAAAGTGTACAGCGCCAGCAGACAATGAATTTTCAGCACTAAAAAAACGAAACTTCATTAACAGCTAAACTAAACGTTTCCAATGTAAATTTCCACCCTTATATAGTGTAAAAAGACATCCTGAAGCCTGGGCAGTCATTAATTTGATTGTCCAATATTTCCCTTATGAGATAATGCCTCTCATAGCAAATGTGTACAGCGCGAGCTGAAAATGCATTTTCAGCACTAAAAAACCAAACTTTTATAACAGCTAAACCAAACGTTTCCAATGTAAATTTCCACCTTTATATAGTGTAGAAAGGCATCCTGAAGCCTGGAAAGTCATTAATTTGATTGTCCAGTATTTCCTTCATGAGATATTGCAACACTTAGAAAAAGTGTACAGCGCCAGCAGACAATGAATTTTCAGCACTAAAAAAACGAAACTTCATTAACAGCTAAACCAAACGTTTCCAATGTAAATTTCCACATTTATAGAGTGTAAAAAGGCATCCTGAAGCCTGGGAAGTCATTAATTTGATTGTCCAGTATTTCCCTTATGAGATAATGCCTCACATAGCAAATGTGTACAGTGCGAGCTGAAAATGCATTTTCAGCACTAAAAAACCAAACTTTTATAACAGCTAAACCAAACGTTTCCAATGTAAATTTACACCTTTATATAGTGTAAAAAGACATCCTGAAGCCTGGGCAGTCATTAATTTGATTGTCCAGTATTTCCCTTATGAGATAATGCCTCACACAGCAAATGTGTACAGTGCGAGCTGAAAATGCATTTTCAGCACTAAAAAAACCAAACTTTTATAACAGCTAAACCAAACGTTTCCAATGTAAATTTCCACCTTTATATAGTGTAAAAAGACATCCTGAAGCCTGGGCAGTCATTAATTTGATTGTCCAATATTTCCCTTCTGAGATAATGCCTCTCATAGCAAATGTGTACAGCGCGAGCTGAAAATGCATTTACAGCACTAAAAAACCAAACTTTTATAACAGCTAAACCAAACGTTTCCAATGTACATTTCCACCTTTATATAGTGTAGAAAGGCATCCTGAAGCCTGGAAAGTCATTAATTTGATTGTCCAGTATTTCCTTCATGAGATATTGCAACACTTAGAAAAAGTGTACAGCGCCAGCAGACAATGAATTTTCAGCACTAAAAAAACGAAACTTCATTAACAGCTAAACTAAACGTTTCCAATGTAAATTTCCACCCTTATATAGTGTAAAAAGACATCCTGAAGCCTGGGCAGTCATTAATTTGATTGTCCAATATTTCCCTTATGAGATAATGCTTCTCATAGCAAATGTGTACAGCGCGAGCTGAAAATGCATTTACAGCACTAAAAAACCAAACTTTTATAACAGCTAAACCAAACGTTTCCAATGTAAATTTCCACCTTTATATAGTGTAGAAAGGCATCCTGAAGCCTGGAAAGTCATTAATTTGATTGTCCAGTATTTCCTTCATGAGATATTGCAACACTTAGAAAAAGTGTACAGCGCCAGCAGACAATGAATTTTCAGCACTAAAAAAACGAAACTTCATTAACAGCTAAACCAAACGTTTCCAATGTAAATTTCCACATTTATAGAGTGTAAAAAGGCATCCTGAAGCCTGGGAAGTCATTAATTTGATTGTCCAGTATTTCCCTTATGAGATAATGCCTCACATAGCAAATGTGTACAGTGCGAGCTGAAAATGCATTTTCAGCACTAAAAAACCAAACTTTTATAACAGCTAAACCAAACGTTTCCAATGTAAATTTCCACCTTTATATAGTGTAAAAAGACATCCTGAAGCCTGGGCAGTCATTAATTTGATTGTCCAGTATTTCCCTTATGAGATAATGCCTCACACAGCAAATGTGTACAGTGCGAGCTGAAAATGCATTTTCAGCACTAAAAAAACCAAACTTTTATAACAGCTAAACCAAACGTTTCCAATGTAAATTTCCACCTTTATATAGTGTAAAAAGACATCCTGAAGCCTGGGCAGTCATTAATTTGATTGTCCAATATTTCCCTTCTGAGATAATGCCTCTCATAGCAAATGTGTACAGCGCGAGCTGAAAATGCATTTACAGCACTAAAAAACCAAACTTTTATAACAGCTAAACCAAACGTTTCCAATGTACATTTCCACCTTTATAGAGTGTAGAAAGGCATCCTGAAGCCTGGAAAGTCATTAATTTGATTGTCCAGTATTTCCTTCATGAGATATTGCAACACTTAGAAAAAGTGTACAGCGCCAGCAGACAATGAATTTTCAGCACTAAAAAAACGAAACTTCATTAACAGCTAAACTAAACGTTTCCAATGTAAATTTCCACCCTTATATAGTGTAAAAAGACATCCTGAAGCCTGGGCAGTCATTAATTTGATTGTCCAATATTTCCCTTATGAGATAATGCCTCTCATAGCAAATGTGTACAGCGCGAGCTGAAAATGCATTTTCAGCACTAAAAAACCAAACTTTTATAACAGCTAAACCAAACGTTTCCAATGTAAATTTCCACCTTTATATAGTGTAGAAAGGCATCTTGAATCCTGGAAAGTCATTAATTTGATTGTCCAGTATTTCCTTCATGAGATATTGCAACACTTAGAAAAAGTGTACAGCGCCAGCAGACAATGAATTTTCAGCACTAAAAAAACGAAACTTCATTAACAGCTAAACCAAACGTTTCCAATGTAAATTTCCACATTTATAGAGTGTAAAAAGGCATCCTGAAGCCTGGGAAGTCATTAATTTGATTGTCCAGTATTTCCCTTATGAGATAATGCCTCACATAGCAAATGTGTACAGTGCGAGCTGAAAATGCATTTTCAGCACTAAAAAACCAAACTTTTATAACAGCTAAACCAAACGTTTCCAATGTAAATTTCCACCTTTATATAGTGTAAAAAGACATCCTGAAGCCTGGGCAGTCATTAATTTGATTGTCCAGTATTTCCCTTATGAGATAATGCCTCACATAGCAAATGTGTACAGTGCGAGCTGAAAATGCATTTTCAGCACTAAAAAAACCAAACTTTTATAACAGCTAAACCAAACGTTTCCAATGTAAATTTCCACCTTTATATAGTGTAAAAAGACATCCTGAAGCCTGGGCAGTCATTAATTTGATTGTCCAATATTTCCCTTCTGAGATAATGCCTCTCATAGCAAATGTGTACAGCGCGAGCTGAAAATGCATTTACAGCACTAAAAAACCAAACTTTTATAACAGCTAAACCAAACGTTTCCAATGTACATTTCCACCTTTATATAGTGTAGAAAGGCATCCTGAAGCCTGGAAAGTCATTAATTTGATTGTCCAGTATTTCCTTCATGAGATATTGCAACACTTAGAAAAAGTGTACAGCGCCAGCAGACAATGAATTTTCAGCACTAAAAAAACGAAACTTCATTAACAGCTAAACCAAACGTTTCCAATGTAAATTTCCACCTTTATATAGTTTAAAAAGACATCCTGAAGCCTGGGCAGTCATTAATTTGATTGTCCAGTATTTCCCTTATGAGATAATGCCTCACATAGCAAATGTGTACAGTGCGAGCTGAAAATGCATTTTCAGCACTAAAAAAACCAAACTTTTATAACAGCTAAACCAAACGTTTCCAATGTAAATTTCCACCTTTATATAGTGTAAAAAGACATCCTGAAGCCTGGGCAGTCATTAATTTGATTGTCCAATATTTCCCTTCTGAGATAATGCCTCTCATAGCAAATGTGTACAGCGCGAGCTGAAAATGCATTTACAGCACTAAAAAACCAAACTTTTATAACAGCTAAACCAAACGTTTCCAATGTACATTTCCACCTTTATATAGTGTAGAAAGGCATCCTGAAGCCTGGAAAGTCATTAATTTGATTGTCCAGTATTTCCTTCATGAGATATTGCAACACTTAGAAAAAGTGTACAGCGCCAGCAGACAATGAATTTTCAGCACTAAAAAAACGAAACTTCATTAACAGCTAAACTAAACGTTTCCAATGTAAATTTCCACCCTTATATAGTGTAAAAAGACATCCTGAAGCCTGGGCAGTCATTAATTTGATTGTCCAATATTTCCCTTATGAGATAATGCTTCTCATAGCAAATGTGTACAGCGCGAGCTGAAAATGCATTTACAGCACTAAAAAACCAAACTTTTATAACAGCTAAACCAAACGTTTCCAATGTAAATTTCCACCTTTATATAGTGTAGAAAGGCATCCTGAAGCCTGGAAAGTCATTAATTTGATTGTCCAGTATTTCCTTCATGAGATATTGCAACACTTAGAAAAAGTGTACAGCGCCAGCAGACAATGAATTTTCAGCACTAAAAAAACGAAACTTCATTAACAGCTAAACCAAACGTTTCCAATGTAAATTTCCACATTTATAGAGTGTAAAAAGGCATCCTGAAGCCTGGGAAGTCATTAATTTGATTGTCCAGTATTTCCCTTATGAGATAATGCCTCACATAGCAAATGTGTACAGTGCGAGCTGAAAATGCATTTTCAGCACTAAAAAACCAAACTTTTATAACAGCTAAACCAAACGTTTCCAATGTAAATTTCCACCTTTATATAGTGTAAAAAGACATCCTGAAGCCTGGGCAGTCATTAATTTGATTGTCCAGTATTTCCATTATGAGATAATGCCTCACACAGCAAAAGTGTACAGTGCGAGCTGAAAATGCATTTTCAGCACTAAAAAAACCAAACTTTTATAACAGCTAAACCAAACGTTTCCAATGTAAATTTCCACCTTTATATAGTGTAAAAAGACATCCTGAAGCCTGGGCAG
Organism: Idiotropiscis lumnitzeri; assembly: GCF_059441095.1. NCBI lineage: Eukaryota > Metazoa > Chordata > Actinopteri > Syngnathiformes > Syngnathidae > Idiotropiscis > Idiotropiscis lumnitzeri. The sequence goes on from NW_028283680.1 coordinate 296,755, forward strand.
TCATTAATTTGATTGTCCAATATTTCCCTTCTGAGATAATGCCTCTCATAGCAAATGTGTACAGCGCGAGCTGAAAATGCATTTACAGCACTAAAAAACCAAACTTTTATAACAGCTAAACCAAACGTTTCCAATGTACATTTCCACCTTTATATAGTGTAGAAAGGCATCCTGAAGCCTGGAAAGTCATTAATTTGATTGTCCAGTATTTCCTTCATGAGATATTGCAACACTTAGAAAAAGTGTACAGCGCCAGCAGACAATGAATTTTCAGCACTAAAAAAACGAAACTTCATTAACAGCTAAACTAAACGTTTCCAATGTAAATTTCCACCCTTATATAGTGTAAAAAGACATCCTGAAGCCTGGGCAGTCATTAATTTGATTGTCCAATATTTCCCTTGAGATAATGCCTCTCATAGCAAATGTGTACAGCGCGAGCTGAAAATGCATTTACAGCACTAAAAAACCAAACTTTTATAACAGCTAAACCAAACGTTTCCAATGTAAATTTCCACCTTTATATAGTGTAGAAAGGCATCCTGAAGCCTGGAAAGTCATTAATTTGATTGTCCAGTATTTCCTTCATGAGATATTGCAACACTTAGAAAAAGTGTACAGCGCCAGCAGACAATGAATTTTCAGCACTAAAAAAACGAAACTTCATTAACAGCTAAACCAAACGTTTCCAATGTAAATTTCCACATTTATAGAGTGTAAAAAGGCATCCTGAAGCCTGGGAAGTCATTAATTTGATTGTCCAGTATTTCCCTTATGAGATAATGCCTCACATAGCAAATGTGTACAGTGCGAGCTGAAAATGCATTTTCAGCACTAAAAAACCAAACTTTTATAACAGCTAAACCAAACGTTTCCAATGTAAATTTCCACCTTTATATAGTGTAAAAAGACATCCTGAAGCCTGGGCAGTCATTAATTTGATTGTCCAGTATTTCCCTTATGAGATAATGCCTCACACAGCAAATGTGTACAGTGCGAGCTGAAAATGCATTTTCAGCACTAAAAAAACCAAACTTTTATAACAGCTAAACCAAACGTTTCCAATGTAAATTTCCACCTTTATATAGTGTAAAAAGACATCCTGAAGCCTGGGCAGTCATTAATTTGATTGTCCAATATTTCCCTTCTGAGATAATGCCTCTCATAGCAAATGTGTACAGCGCGAGCTGAAAATGCATTTACAGCACTAAAAAACCAAACTTTTATAACAGCTAAACCAAACGTTTCCAATGTACATTTCCACATTTATATAGTGTAGAAAGGCATCCTGAAGCCTGGAAAGTCATTAATTTGATTGTCCAGTATTTCCTTCATGAGATATTGCAACACTTAGAAAAAGTGTACAGCGCCAGCAGACAATGAATTTTCAGCACTAAAAAAACGAAACTTCATTAACAGCTAAACTAAACGTTTCCAATGTAAATTTCCACCCTTATATAGTGTAAAAAGACATCCTTAAGCCTGGGCAGTCATTAATTTGATTGTCCAATATTTCCCTTATGAGATCATGCCTCTCATAGCAAATGTGTACAGCGCGAGCTGAAAATGCATTTACAGCACTAAAAAAACAAACTTTTATAACAGCTAAACTAAACGTTTCCAATGTAAATTTCCACCTTTATATAGTGTAGAAAGGCATCCTGAAGCCTGGAAAGTCATTAATTTGATTGTCCAGTATTTCCTTCATGAGATATTGCAACACTTAGAAAAAGTGTACAGCGCCAGCAGACAATGAATTTTCAGCACTAAAAAAACGAAACTTCATTAACAGCTAAACTAAACGTTTCCAATGTAAATTTCCACCTTTATATAGTGTAAAAATGAAGCCTGGGCAGCCATTAATTTGATTGTCCAATATTTCCCTTATGAGATAATGCCTCTCATAGCAAATGTGTACAGCGCGAGCTGAAAATGCATTTACAGCACTAAAAAACCAAACTTTTATAACAGCTAAACCAAACGTTTCCAATGTAAATTTCCACCTTTATATAGTGTAAAAAGACATCCTGAAGCCTGGGCAGTCATTAATTTGATTGTCCAATATTTCCCTTATGAGATAATGCCTCTCATAGCAAATGTGTACAGCGCGAGCTGAAAATGCATTTACAGCACTAAAAAACCAAACTTTTATAACAGCTAAACCAAACGTTTCCAATGTAAATTTCCACCTTTATATAGTGTAGAAAGGCATCCTCTGAAGCCAGGAAAGTCATTAATTTGATTGTCCAGTATTTCCTTCATGAGATATTGCAACACTTAGAAAAAGTGTACAGCGCCAGCAGACAATGAATTTTCAGCACTAAAAAAACGAAACTTCATTAACAGCTAAACCAAACGTTTCCAATGTAAATTTCCACCTTTATATAGTGTAAAAAGACATCCTGAAGCCTGGGCAGTCATTAATTTGATTGTCCAATATTTCCCTTATGAGATAATGCCTCACATAGCAAATGTGTACAGTGCGAGCTGAAAATGCATTTTCAGCACTAAAAAACCAAACTTTTATAACAGCTAAACCAAACGTTTCCAATGTAAATTTCCACCTTTATATAGTGTAAAAAGACATCCTGAAGCCTGGGCAGTCATTAATTTGATTGTCCAGTATTTCCCTTATGAGATAATGCCTCTCATAGCAAATGTGTACAGCGCGATCTGAAAATGCATTTACAGCACTAAAAAAACAAACTTTTATAACAGCTAAACCAAACGTTTCAAATGTAAATTTCCACCTTTATATAGTGTAGAAAGGCATCCTGAAGCCTGGAAAGTCATTAATTTGATTGTCCAGTATTTCCTTCATGAGATATTGCAACACTTAGAAAAAGTGTACAGCGCCAGCAGACAATGAATTTTCAGCACTAAAAAAACGAAACTTCATTAACAGCTAAACTAAACGTTTCCAATGTATATTTCCACCTTTATATAGTGTAAAAAGACATCCTGAAGCCTGGGCAGTCATTAATTTGATTGTCCAATATTTTCCTTATGAGATAATGCCTCTCATAGCAAATGTGTACAGCGCGAGCTGAAAATGCATTTACAGCACTAAAAAACCAAACTTTTATAACAGCTAAACCAAACGTTTCAAATGTAAATTTCCACCTGTATATAGTGTAGAAAGGCATCCTGAAGCCTGGAAAGTCATTAATTTGATTGTCCAGTATTTCCTTCATGAGATATTGCAACACTTAGAAAAAGTGTACAGCGCCAGCAGACAATGAATTTTCAGCACTAAAAAAACGAAACTTCATTAACAGCTAAACCAAACGTTTCCAATGTAAATTTCCACATTTGTAGAGTGTAAAAAGGCATCCTGAAGCCTGGGAAGTCATTAATTTGATTGTCCAGTATTTCCCTTATGAGATAATGCCTCACATAGCAAATGTGTACAGTGCGAGCTGAAAATGCATTTTCAGCACTAAAAAAACAAACTTTTTTAACAGCTAAACCAAACGTTTCCAATGTAAATTTCCACCTTTATATAGTGTAAAAAGACATCCTGAAGCCTGGGCAGTCATTAATTTGATTGTCCAGTATTTCCCTTATGAGATAATGCCTCACATAGCAAATGTGGACAGTGCGAGCTGAAAATGCATTTTCAGCACTAAAAAAACCAAACTTTTATAACAGCTAAACCAAACGTTTCCAATGTAAATTTCCACCTTTATATAGTGTAAAAAGACATCCTGAAGCCTGGGCAGTCGTTAATTTGATTGTCCAATATTTCCCTTATGAGATAATGCCTCTCATAGCAAATGTGTACAGCGCGAGCTGAAAATGCATTTACAGCACTAAAAAACCAAACTTTTATAACAGCTAAACCAAACGTTTCCAATGTACATTTCCACCTTTATATAGTGTAGAAAGGCATCCTGAAGCCTGGAAAGTCATTAATTTGATTGTCCAGTATTTCCTTCATGAGATATTGCAACACTTAGAAAAAGTGTACAGCGCCAGCAGACAATGAATTTTCAGCACTAAAAAAACGAAACTTCATTAACAGCTAAACTAAACGTTTCCAATGTAAATTTCCACCCTTATATAGTGTAAAAAGACATCCTGAAGCCTGGGCAGTCATTAATTTGATTGTCCAATATTTCCCTTATGAGATAATGCCTCTCATAGCAAATGTGTACAGCGCGAGCTGAAAATGCATTTACAGCACTAAAAAACCAAACTTTTATAACAGCTAAACCAAACGTTTCCAATGTAAATTTCCACCTTTATATAGTGTAGAAAGGCATCCTGAAGCCTGGAAAGTCATTAATTTGATTGTCCAGTATTTCCTTCATGAGATATTGCAACACTTAGAAAAAGTGTACAGCGCCAGCAGACAATGAATTTTCAGCACTAAAAAAACGAAACTTCATTAACAGCTAAACCAAACGTTTCCAATGTAAATTTCCACATTTATAGAGTGTAAAAAGGCATCCTGAAGCCTGGGAAGTCATTAATTTGATTGTCCAGTATTTCCCTTATGAGATAATGCCTCACATAGCAAATGTGTACAGTGCGAGCTGAAAATGCATTTACAGCACTAAAAAAACAAACTATTTATAACAGCTAAACCAAACGTTTCCAATGTAAATTTCCACCTTTATATAGTGTAGAAAGGCATCTGAAGCCTGGAAAGTCATTAATTTGATTGTCCAGTATTTCCTTCATGAGATATTGCAACACTTAGAAAAAGTGTACAGCGCCAGCAGACAATGAATTTTCAGCACTAAAAAAACGAAACTTCATTAACAGCTAAACTAAACGTTTCCAATGTAAATTTCCACCTTTATATAGTGTAAAAAGACATCCTGAAGCATGGGCAGCCATTAATTTGATTGTCCAATGTTTCCCTTATGAGATAATGCCTCTCATAGCAAATGTGTACAGCGCGAGCTGAAAATGCATTTACAGCACTAAAAAAACAAACTTTTATAACAGCTAAACCAAACGTTTCCAATGTAAATTTCCACCTTTATATAGTGTAAAAAGACATCCTGAAGCCTGGGCAGTCATTAATTTGATTGTCCAATATTTCCCTTATGAGATAATGCCTCTCATAGCAAATGTGTACAGCGCGAGCTGAAAATGCATTTACAGCACTAAAAAACCAAACTTTTATAACAGCTAAACCAAACGTTTCCAATGTAAATTTCCACCTTTATATAGTGTAGAAAGGCATCCTGAAGCCTGGAAAGTCATTAATTTGATTGTCCAGTATTTCCTTCATGAGATATTGCAACACTTAGAAAAAGTGTACAGCGCCAGCAGACAATGAATTTTCAGCACTAAAAAAAACGAAACTTCATTAACAGCTAAACCAAACGTTTCCAATGTAAATTTCCACCTTTATATAGTGTAGAAAGGCATCCTGAAGCCTGGAAAGTCATTAATTTGATTGTCCAGTATTTCCTTCATGAGATATTGCAACACTTAGAAAAAGTGTACAGCGCCAGCAGACAATGAATTTTCAGCACTAAAAAAACGAAACTTCATTAACAGCTAAACTAAACGTTTCCAATGTAAATTTCCACCCTTATATAGTGTAAAAAGACATCCTGAAGCCTGGGCAGTCATTAATTTGATTGTCCAATATTTCCCTTATGAGATAATGCCTCTCATAGCAAATGTGTACAGCGCGAGCTGAAAATGCATTTACAGCACTAAAAAACCAAACTTTTATAACAGCTAAACCAAACGTTTCCAATGTAAATTTCCACCTTTATATAGTGTAGAAAGGCATCCTGAAGCCTGGAAAGTCATTAATTTGATTGTCCAGTATTTCCTTCATGAGATATTGCAACACTTAGAAAAAGTGTACAGCGCCAGCAGACAATGAATTTTCAGCACTAAAAAAACGAAACTTCATTAACAGCTAAACCAAACGTTTCCAATGTAATTTTCCACATTTATAGAGTGTAAAAAGGCATCCTGAAGCCTGGGAAGTCATTAATTTGATTGTCCAGTATTTCCCTTATGAGATAATGCCTCACATAGCAAATGTGTACAGTGCGAGCTGAAAATGCATTTACAGCACTAAAAAAACAAACTATTTATAACAGCTAAACCAAACGTTTCCAATGTAAATTTCCACCTTTATATAGTGTAGAAAGGCATCCTGAAGCCTGGAAAGTCATTAATTTGATTGTCCAGTATTTCCTTCATGAGATATTGCAACACTTAGAAAAAGTGTACAGCGCCAGCAGACAATGAATTTTCAGCACTAAAAAAACGAAACTTCATTAACAGCTAAACTAAACGTTTCCAATGTAAATTTCCACCTTTATATAGTGTAAAAATACATCCTGAAGCCTGGGCAGCCATTAATTTGATTGTCCAATATTTCCCTTATGAGATAATGCCTCTCATAGCAAATGTGTACAGCGCGAGCTGAAAATGCATTTACAGCACTAAAAAAACAAACTTTTATAACAGCTAAACCAAACGTTTCCAATGTAAATTTCCACCTTTATATAGTGTAAAAAGACATCCTGAAGCCTGGGCAGTCATTAATTTGATTGTCCAATATTTCCCTTATGAGATAATGCCTCTCATAGCAAATGTGTACAGCGCGAGCTGAAAATGCATTTACAGCACTAAAAAAACAAACTTTTATAACAGCTAAACCAAACGTTTCCAATGTAAATTTCCACCTTTATATAGTGTAGAAAGGCATCCTGAAGCCTGGAAAGTCATTAATTTGATTGTCCAGTATTTCCTTCATGAGATATTGCAACACTTAGAAAAAGTGTACAGCGCCAGCAGACAATGAATTTTCAGCACTAAAAAAAACGAAACTTCATTAACAGCTAAACCAAACGTTTCCAATGTAAATTTCCAACTTTATATAGTGTAGAAAGGCATCCTGAAGCCTGGAAAGTCATTAATTTGATTGTCCAGTATTTCCTTCATGAGATATTGCAACACTTAGAAAAAGTGTACAGCGCCAGCAGACAATGAATTTTCAGCACTAAAAAAACGAAACTTCATTAACAGCTAAACCAAACGTTTCCAATGTAAATTTCCACATTTATAGAGTGTAAAAAGGCATCCTGAAGCCTGGGAAGTCATTAATTTGATTGTCCAGTATTTCCCTTATGAGATAATGCCTCACATAGCAAATGTGTACAGTGCGAGCTGAAAATGCATTTTCAGCACTAAAAAACCAAACTTTTATAACAGCTAAACCAAACGTTTCCAATGTAAATTTCCACCTTTATATAGTGTAAAAAGACATCCTGAAGCCTGGGCAGTCATTAATTTGATTGTCCAATATTTCCCTTATGAGATAATGCCTCTCATAGCAAATGTGTACAGCGCGAGCTGAAAATGCATTTACAGCACTAAAAAACCAAACTTTTATAACAGCTAAACCAAACGTTTCAAATGTAAATTTCCACCTTTATATAGTGTAGAAAGGCATCCTGAAGCCTGGAAAGTCATTAATTTGATTATCCAGTATTTCCCTTATGAGATAATGCCTCACATAGCAAATGTGTACAGTGCGAGCTGAAAATGCATTTTCAGCACTAAAAAAAACAAACTTTTATAACAGCTAAACCAAACGTTTCCAATGTAAATTTCCACCTTTATATAGTGTAGAAAGGCATCCTGAAGCCTGGAAAGTCATTAATTTGATTGTCAAGTATTTCCTTCATGAGATATTGCAACACTTAGAAAAAGTGTACAGCGCCAGCAGACAATGAATTTTCAGCACTAAAAAAACGAAACTTCATTAACAGCTAAACCAAACGTTTCCAATGTAAATTTCCACATTTATAGAGTGTAAAAAGGCATCCTGAAGCCTGGGAAGTCATTAATTTGATTGTCCAGTATTTCCCTTATGAGATAATGCCTCACATAGCAAATGTGTACAGTGCGAGCTGAAAATGCATTTTCAGCACTAAAAAACCAAACTTTTATAACAGCTAAACCAAACGTTTCCAATATAAATTTCCACCTTTATATAGTGTAGAAAGGCATCCTGAAGCCTGGAAAGTCATTAATTTGATTGTCCAGTATTTCCTTCATGAGATATTGCAACACTTAGAAAAAGTGTACAGCGCCAGCAGACAATGAATTTTCAGCACTAAAAAAAACGAAACTTCATTAACAGCTAAACCAAACGTTTCCAATGTAAATTTCCACATTTATAGAGTGTAAAAAGGCATCCTGAAGCCTGGGAAGTCATTAATTTGATTGTCCAGTATTTCCCTTATGAGATAATGCCTCACATAGCAAATGTGTACAGTGCGAGCTGAAAATGCATTTACAGCACTAAAAAAACAAACTTTTATAACAGCTAAACCAAACGTTTCCAATGTAAATTTCCACCTTTATATAGTGTAGAAAGGCATCCTGAAGCCTGGAAAGTCATTAATTTGATTGTCCAGTATTTCCTTCATGAGATATTGCAACACTTAGAAAAAGTGTACAGCGCCAGCAGACAATGAATTTTCAGCACTAAATAAACGAAACTTCATTAACAGCTAAAGTAAACGTTTCCAATGTAAATTTCCACCTTTATATAGTGTAAAAAGACATCCTGAAGCCTGGGCAGTCATTAATTTGATTGTCCAATATTTCCCTTATGAGATAATGCCTCTCATAGCAAATGTGTACAGTGCGAGCTGAAAATGCATTTACAGCACTAAAAAAACAAACTTTTATAACAGCTAAACCAAACGTTTCCAATGTAAATTTCCACCTTTATATAGTGTAAAAAGACATCCTGAAGCCTGGGCAGTCATTAATTTGATTGTCCAATATTTCCCTTATGAGATAATGCCTCTCATAGCAAATGTGTACAGCGCGAGCTGAAAATGCATTTACAGCACTAAAAAACCAAACTTTTATAACAGCTAAACCAAACGTTTCCAATGTAAATTTCCACCTTTATATAGTGTAGAAAGGCATCCTGAAGCCTGGAAAGTCATTAATTTGATTGTCCAGTATTTCCTTCATGAGATATTGCAACACTTAGAAAAAGTGTACAGCGCCAGCAGACAATGAATTTTCAGCACTAAAAAAAACGAAACTTCATTAACAGCTAAACCAAACGTTTCCAATGTAAATTTCCACATTTATAGAGTGTAAAAAGGCATCCTGAAGCCTGGGAAGTCATTAATTTGATTGTCCAGTATTTCCCTTATGAGATAATGCCTCTCATTGCAAATGTGTACAGCGCGAGCTGAAAATGCATTTTCAGCACTAAAAAACCAAACTTTTATAACACCTAAACCAAACGTTTCCAATGTAAATTTCCTCCTTTATATAGTGTAAAAAGACATCCTGAAGCCTGGGCAGTCATTAATTTGATTGTCCAATATTTCCCTTATGAGATAATGCCTCTCATAGCAAATGTGTACAGCGCGAGCTGAAAATGCATTTACAGCACTAAAAAACCAAACTTTTATAAAAGCTAAACCAAACGTTTCCAATGTAAATTTCCACCTTTATATAGTGTAGAAAGGCATCCTGAAGCCTGGAAAGTCATTAATTTGATTGTCCAGTATTTCCTTCATGAGATATTGCAACATTTAGAAAAAGTGTACAGCGCCAGCAGACAATGAATTTTCAGCACTAAAAAAACGAAACTTCATTAACAGCTAAACTAAACGTTTCCAATGTAAATTTCCACCTTTATATAGTGTAAAAAGACATCCTGAAGCCCGGGCAGCCATTAATTTGATTGTCCAATATTTCCCTTATGAGATAATGCCTCTCATAGCAAATGTGTACAGCGCGAGCTGAAAATGCATTTACAGCACTAAAAAACCAAACTTTTATAACAGCTAAACCAAACGTTTCCAATGTAAATTTCCACCTTTATATAGTGTAAAAAGACATCCTGAAGCCTGGGCAGTCATTAATTTGATTGTCCAATATTTCCCTTATGAGATAATGCCTCTCATAGCAAATGTGTACAGCGCGAGCTGAAAATGCATTTACAGCACTAAAAAAACAAACTTTTATAACAGCTAAACCAAACGTTTCCAATGTAAATTTCCACCTTTATATAGTGTAGAAAGGCATCCTGAAGCCTGGAAAGTCATTAATTTGATTGTCCAGTATTTCCTTCATGAGATATTGCAACACTTAGAAAAAGTGTACAGCGCCAGCAGACAATGAATTTTCAGCACTAAAAAAACGAAACTTCATTAACAGCTAAACTAAATGTTTCCAATGTAAATTTCCACCTTTATATAGTGTAAAAAGACATCCTGAAGCCTGGGCAGTCATTAATTTGATTGTCCAATATTTCCCTTATGAGATAATGCCTCTCATAGCAAATGTGTACAGCGCGAGCTGAAAATGCATTTACAGCACTAAAAAACCAAACTTTTATAACAGCTAAACCAAACGTTTCCAATGTAAATTTCCACCTTTATATAGTGTAAAAAGGCATCCTGAAGCCTGGAAAGTCTTTAATTTGATTGTCCAGTATTTCCTTCATGAGATATTGCAACACTTAGAAAAAGTGTACAGCGCCAGCAGACAATGAATTTCCAGCACTAAAAAAACGAAACTTCATTAACAGCTAAACTAAACGTTTCCAATGTAAATTTCCACCTTTATATAGTGTAAAAAGACATCCTGAAGCCTGGGCAGTCATTAATTTGATTGTCCAATATTTCCCTTATGAGATAATGCCTCTCATAGCAAATGTGTACAGCGCGAGCTGAAAATGCATTTACAGCACTAAAAAACCAAACTTTTATAACAGCTAAACCAAACGTTTCCAATGTAAATTTCCACCTTTATATAGTGTAGAAAGGCATCCTGAAGCCTGGAAAGTCATTAATTTGATTTTCCAGTATTTCCTTCATGAGATATTGCAACACTTAGAAAAAGTGTACAGCGCCAGCAGACAATGAATTTTCAGCACTAAAAAAACGAAACTTCATTAACAGCTAAACCAAACGTTTCCAATGTAAATTTCCACATTTATAGAGTGTAAAAAGGCATCCTGAAGCCTGGGAAGTCATTAATTTGATTGTCCAGTATTTCCCTTATGAGATAATGCCTCTCATAGCAAATGTGTACAGCGCGAGCTGAAAATGCATTTACAGCACTAAAAAACCAAACTTTTATAACAGCTAAACCAAACGTTTCCAATGTAAATTTCCACCTTTATATAGTGTAAAAAGGCATCCTGAAGCCTGGAAAGTCTTTAATTTGATTGTCCAGTATTTCCTTCATGAGATATTGCAACACTTAGAAAAAGTGTACAGCGCCAGCAGACAATGAATTTCCAGCACTAAAAAAACGAAACTTCATTAACAGCTAAACTAAACGTTTCCAATGTAAATTTCCACCTTTATATAGTGTAAAAAGACATCCTGAAGCCTGGGCAGTCATTAATTTGATTGTCCAATATTTCCCTTATGAGATAATGCCTCTCATAGCAAATGTGTACAGCGCGAGCTGAAAATGCATTTACAGCACTAAAAAACCAAACTTTTATAACAGCTAAACCAAACGTTTCCAATGTAAATTTCCACCTTTATATAGTGTAGAAAGGCATCCTGAAGCCTGGAAAGTCATTAATTTGATTGTCCAGTATTTCCTTCATGAGATATTGCAACACTTAGAAAAAGTGTACAGCGCCAGCAGACAATGAATTTTCAGCACTAAAAAAACGAAACTTCATTAACAGCTAAACCAAACGTTTCCAATGTAAATTTCCACATTTATAGAGTGTAAAAAGGCATCCTGAAGCCTGGGAAGTCATTAATTTGATTGTCCAGTATTTCCCTTATGAGATAATGCCTCACATAGCAAATGTGTACAGTGCGAGCTGAAAATGCATTTTCAGCACTAAAAAACCAAACTTTTATAACAGCTAAACCAAACGTTTCCAATGTAAATTTCCACCTTTATATAGTGTAAAAAGACATCCTGAAGCCTGGGCAGTCATTAATTTGATTGTCCATTATTTCCCTTATGAGATAATGCCTCACATAGCAAATGTGTACAGCGCGAGCTGAAAATGCATTTACAGCACTAAAAAAACAAACTTTTATAACAGCTAAACCAAACGTTTCCAATGTAAATTTCCACATTTATAGAGTGTAAAAATGCATCCTGAAGCCTGGGAAGTCATTAATTTGATTGTCCAGTATTTCCCTTATGAGATAATGCCTCACATAGCAAATGTGTACAGTGCGAGCTGAAAATGCATTTTCAGCACTAAAAAACCAAACTTTTATAACAGCTAAACCAAACGTTTCCAATGTAAATTTCCACCTTTATATAGTGTAAAAAGACATCCTGAAGCCTGGGCAGTCATTAATTTGATGGTCCAATATTTCCCTTATGAGATAATGCCTCTCATAGCAAATGTGTACAGCGCGAGCTGAAAATGCATTTACAGCACTAAAAAACCAAACTTTTATAACAGCTAAACCAAACGTTTCCAATGTAAATTTCCACCTTTATATAGTGTAAAAAGACATCCTGAAGCCTGGGCAGTCATTAATTTGATTGTCCAATATTTCCCTTATGAGATAATGCCTCTCATAGCAAATGTGTACAGCGCGAGCTGAAAATGCATTTACAGCACTAAAAAAACAAACTTTTATAACAGCTAAACCAAACGTTTCCAATGTAAATTTCCACCATTATATAGTGTAGAAAGGCATCCTGAAGCCTGGAAAGTCATTAATTTGATTGTCCAGTATTTCCTTCATGAGATATTGCAACACTTAGAAAAAGTGTACAGCGCCAGCAGACAATGAATTTTCAGCACTAAAAAAACGAAACTTCATTAACAGCTAAACTAAATGTTTCCAATGTAAATTTCCACCTTTATATAGTGTAAAAAGACATCCTGAAGCCTGGGCAGTCATTAATTTGATTGTCCAATATTTCCCTTATGAGATAATGCCTCTCATAGCAAATGTGTACAGCGCGAGCTGAAAATGCATTTACAGCACTAAAAAACCAAACTTTTATAACAGCTAAACCAAACGTTTCCAATGTAAATTTCCACCTTTATATAGTGTAAAAAGGCATCCTGAAGCCTGGAAAGTCTTTAATTTGATTGTCCAGTATTTCCTTCATGAGATATTGCAACACTTAGAAAAAGTGTACAGCGCCAGCAGACAATGAATTTCCAGCACTAAAAAAACGAAACTTCATTAACAGCTAAACTAAACGTTTCCAATGTAAATTTCCACCTTTATATAGTGTAAAAAGACATCCTGAAGCCTGGGCAGTCATTAATTTGATTGTCCAGTATTTCCCTTATGAGATAATGCCTCACATAGCAAATGTGTACAGTGCGAGCTGAAAATGCATTTTCAGCACTAAAAAACCAAACTTTTATAACAGCTAAACCAAACGTTTCCAATGTAAATTTCCACCTTTATATAGTGTAAAAAGACATCCTGAAGCCTGGGCAGTCATTAATTTGATTGTCCAGTATTTCCCTTATGAGATAATGCCTCACATAGCAAATGTGTACAGCGCGAGCTGAAAATGCATTTACAGCACTAAAAAAACAAACTTTTATAACAGCTAAACCAAACGTTTCCAATGTAAATTTCCACATTTATAGAGTGTAAAAATGCATCCTGAAGCCTGGGAAGTCATTAATTTGATTGTCCAGTATTTCCCTTATGAGATAATGCCTCACATAGCAAATGTGTACAGTGCGAGCTGAAAATGCATTTTCAGCACTAAAAAACCAAACTTTTATAACAGCTAAACCAAACGTTTCCAATGTAAATTTCCACCTTTATATAGTGTAAAAAGACATCCTGAAGCCTGAGCAGTCATTAATTTGATTGTCCAATATTTCCCTTATGAGATAATGCCTCTCATAGCAAATGTGTACAGCGCGAGCTGAAAATGCATTTACAGCACTAAAAAACCAAACTTTTATAACAGCTAAACCAAACGTTTCCAATGTAAATTTCCACCTTTATATAGTGTAGAAAGGCATCCTGAAGCCTGGAAAGTCATTAATTTGATTGTCCAGTATTTCCTTCATGAGATATTGCAACACTTAGAAAAAGTGTACAGCGCCAGTAGACAATGAATTTTCAGCACTAAAAAAACGAAACTTCATTAACAGCTAAACTAAACGTTTCCAATGTAAATTTCCACCTTTATATAGTGTAAAAAGACATCCTGAAGCCTGGGCAGTCATTAATTTGATTGTCCAATATTTCCCTTATGAGATAATGCCTCTCATAGCAAATGTGTACAGCGCGAGCTGAAAATGCATTTACAGCACTAAAAAACCAAACTTTTATAACAGCTAAACCAAACGTTTCCAATGTAAATTTCCACCTTTATATAGTGTAGAAAGGCATCCTGGAGCCTGGAAAGTCATTAATTTGATTGTCCAGTATTTCCTTCATGAGATATTGCAACACTTAGAAAAAGTGTACAGCGCCAGCAGACAATGAATTTTCAGCACTAAAAAAACCAAACTTTTATAACAGCTAAACCAAACGTTTCCAATGTAAATTTCCACCTTTATATAGTGTAAAAAGACATCCTGAAGCCTGGGCAGTCATTAATTTGATTGTCCAGTATTTCCCTTATGAGATAATGCCTCACATAGCAAATGTGTACAGCGCGAGCTGAAAATGCATTTACAGCACTAAAAAACCAAACTTTTATAACAGCTAAACCAAACGTTTCCAATGTAAATTTCCACCTTTATATAGTGTAAAAAGACATCCTGAAGCCTGGGCAGTCATTAATTTGATTGTCCAGTATTTCCCTTATGAGATAATGCCTCACATAGCAAATGTGTACAGCGCGAGCTGAAAATGCATTTACAGCACTAAAAAAACAAACTTTTATAACAGCTAAACCAAACGTTTCCAATGTAAATTTCCACATTTATAGAGTGTAAAAATGCATCCTGAAGCCTGGGAAGTCATTAATTTGATTGTCCAGTATTTCCCTTATGAGATAATGCCTCACATAGCAAATGTGTACAGTGCGAGCTGAAAATGCATTTTCAGCACTAAAAAACCAAACTTTTATAACAGCTAAACCAAACGTTTCCAATGTAAATTTCCACCTTTATATAGTGTAAAAAGACATCCTGAAGCCTGGGCAGTCATTAATTTGATTGTCCAATATTTCCCTTATGAGATAATGCCTCTCATAGCAAATGTGTACAGCGCGAGCTGAAAATGCATTTACAGCACTAAAAAACCAAACTTTTATAACAGCTAAACCAAACGTTTCCAATGTAAATTTCCACCTTTATATAGTGTAAAAAGACATCCTGAAGCCTGGGCAGTCATTAATTTGATTGTCCAATATTTCCCTTATGAGATAATGCCTCTCATAGCAAATGTGTACAGCGCGAGCTGAAAATGCATTTACAGCACTAAAAAAACAAACTTTTATAACAGCTAAACCAAACGTTTCCAATGTAAATTTCCACCTTTATATAGTGTAGAAAGGCATCCTGAAGCCTGGAAAGTCATTAATTTGATTGTCCAGTATTTCCTTCATGAGATATTGCAACACTTAGAAAAAGTGTACAGCGCCAGCAGACAATGAATTTTCAGCACTAAAAAAACGAAACTTCATTAACAGCTAAACTAAATGTTTCCAATGTAAATTTCCACCTTTATATAGTGTAAAAAGACATCCTGAAGCCTGGGCAGTCATTAATTTGATTGTCCAATATTTCCCTTATGAGATAATGCCTCTCATAGCAAATGTGTACAGCGCGAGCTGAAAATGCATTTACAGCACTAAAAAACCAAACTTTTATAACAGCTAAACCAAACGTTTCCAATGTAAATTTCCACCTTTATATAGTGTAAAAAGGCATCCTGAAGCCTGGAAAGTCTTTAATTTGATTGTCCAGTATTTCCTTCATGAGATATTGCAAAACTTAGAAAAAGTGTACAGCGCCAGCAGACAATGAATTTCCAGCACTAAAAAAACGAAACTTCATTAACAGCTAAACTAAACGTTTCCAATGTAAATTTCCACCTTTATATAGTGTAAAAAGACATCCTGAAGCCTGGGCAGTCATTAATTTGATTGTCCAATATTTCCCTTATGAGATAATGCCTCTCATAGCAAATGTGTACAGCGCGAGCTGAAAATGCATTTACAGCACTAAAAAACCAAACTTTTATAACAGCTAAACCAAACGTTTCCAATGTAAATTTCCACCTTTATATAGTGTAGAAAGGCATCCTGAAGCCTGGAAAGTCATTAATTTGATTGTCCAGTATTTCCTTCATGAGATATTGCAACACTTAGAAAAAGTGTACAGCGCCAGCAGACAATGAATTTTCAGCACTAAAAAAACGAAACTTCATTAACAGCTAAACCAAACGTTTCCAATGTAAATTTCCACATTTATAGAGTGTAAAAAGGCATCCTGAAGCCTGGGAAGTCATTAATTTGATTGTCCAGTATTTCCCTTATGAGATAATGCCTCACATAGCAAATGTGTAAAGTGCGAGCTGAAAATGCATTTTCAGCACTAAAAAACCAAACTTTTATAACAGCTAAACCAAACGTTTCCAATGTAAATTTCCACCTTTATATAGTGTAAAAAGACATCCTGAAGCCTGGGCAGTCATTAATTTGATTGTCCAGTATTTCCCTTATGAGATAATGCCTCACATAGCAAATGTGTACAGCGCGAGCTGAAAATGCATTTACAGCACTAAAAAAACAAACTTTTATAACAGCTAAACCAAACGTTTCCAATGTAAATTTCCACATTTATAGAGTGTAAAAATGCATCCTGAAGCCTGGGAAGTCATTAATTTGATTGTCCAGTATTTCCCTTATGAGATAATGCCTCACATAGCAAATGTGTACAGTGCGAGCTGAAAATGCATTTTCAGCACTAAAAAACCAAACATTTATAACAGCTAAACCAAACGTTTCCAATGTAAATTTCCACCTTTATAAAGTGTAAAAAGACATCCTGAAGCCTGGGCAGTCATTAATTTGATTGTCCAATATTTCCCTTATGAGATAATGCCTCTCATAGCAAATGTGTACAGCGCGAGCTGAAAATGCATTTACAGTACTAAAAAACCAAACTTTTATAACAGCTAAACCAAACGTTTCCAATGTAAATTTCCACCTTTATATAGTGTAGAAAGGCATCCTGAAGCCTGGAAAGTCATTAATTTGATTGTCCAGTATTTCCTTCATGAGATATTGCAACACTTAGAAAAAGTGTACAGCGCCAGCAGACAATGAATTTCCAGCACTAAAAAAACGAAACTTCATTAACAGCTAAACTAAACGTTTCCAATGTAAATTTCCACCTTTATATAGTGTAAAAAGACATCCTGAAGCCTGGGCAGTCATTAATTTGATTGTCCAATATTTCCCTTATGAGATAATGCCTCTCATAGCAAATGTGTACAGCGCGAGCTGAAAATGCATTTACAGCACTAAAAAAACAAACTTTTACAACAGCTAAACCAAACGTTTCCAATGTAAATTTCCACCTTTATATAGTGTAAAAAGACATCCTGAAGCCTGGGCAGTCATTAATTTGATTGTCCAATATTTCCCTTATGAGATAATGCCTCTCATAGCAAATGTGTACAGCGCGAGCTGAAAATGCATTTACAGCACTAAAAAACCAAACTTTTATAACAGCTAAACCAAACGTTTCCAATGTAAATTTCCACCTTTATATAGTGTAGAAAGGCATCCTGAAGCCTGGAAAGTCATTAATTTGATTGTCCAGTATTTCCTTCATGAGATATTGCAACACTTAGAAAAAGTGTACAGCGCCAGCAGACAATGAATTTTCAGCACTAAAAAAACGAAACTTCATTAACAGCTAAACCAAACGTTTCCAATGTAAATTTCCACATTTATAGAGTGTAAAAAGGCATCCTGAAGCCTGGGAAGTCATTAATTTGATTGTCCAGTATTTCCCTTATGATATAATGCCTCACATAGCAAATGTGTACAGCGCGAGCTGAAAATGCATTTACAGCACTAAAAAACCAAACTTTTATAACAGCTAAACCAAACGTTTCCAATGTAAATTTCCACCTTTATATAGTGTAGAAAGGCATCCTGAAGCCTGGAAAGTCATTAATTTGATTGTCCAGTATTTCCTTCATGAGATATTGCAACACTTAGAAAAAGTGTACAGCGCCAGCAGACAATGAATTTTCAGCACTAAAAAACCGAAACTTCATTAACAGCTAAACTAAACGTTTCCAATGTAAATTTCCACCTTTATATAGTGTAAAAAGACATCCTGAAGCCTGGGCAGTCATTAATTTGATTGTCCAATATTTCCCTTATGAGATAATGCCTCTCATAGCAAATGTGTACAGCGCGAGCTGAAAATGCATTTACAGCACTAAAAAAACAAACTTTTATAACAGCTAAACCAAACGTTTCCAATGTAAATTTCCACATTTATAGAGTGTAAAAATGCATCCTGAAGCCTGGGAAGTCATTAATTTGATGGTCCAGTATTTCCCTTATGAGATAATGCCTCACATAGCAAATGTGTACAGTGCGAGCTGAAAATGCATTTTCAGCACTAAAAAACCAAACATTTATAACAGCTAAACCAAACGTTTCCAATGTAAATTTCCACCTTTATAAAGTGTAAAAAGACATCCTGAAGCCTGGGCAGTCATTAATTTGATTGTCCAATATTTCCCTTATGAGATAATGCCTCTCATAGCAAATGTGTACAGCGCGAGCTGAAAATGCATTTACAGCACTAAAAAACCAAACTTTTATAACAGCTAAACCAAACGTTTCCAATGTAAATTTCCACCTTTATATAGTGTAGAAAGGCATCCTGAAGCCTGGAAAGTCATTAATTTGATTGTCCAGTATTTCCTTCATGAGATATTGCAACACTTAGAAAAAGTGTACAGCGCCAGCAGACAATGAATTTCCAGCACTAAAAAAACGAAACTTCATTAACAGCTAAACTAAACGTTTCCAATGTAAATTTCCACCTTTATATAGTGTAAAAAGACATCCTGAAGCCTGGGCAGTCATTAATTTGATTGTCCAATATTTCCCTTATGAGATAATGCCTCTCATAGCAAATGTGTACAGCGCGAGCTGAAAATGCATTTACAGCACTAAAAAAACAAACTTTTACAACAGCTAAACCAAACGTTTCCAATGTAAATTTCCACCTTTATATAGTGTAAAAAGACATCCTGAAGCCTGGGCAGTCATTAATTTGATTGTCCAATATTTCCCTTATGAGATAATGCCTCTCATAGCAAATGTGTACAGCGCGAGCTGAAAATGCATTTACAGCACTAAAAAACCAAACTTTTATAACAGCTAAACCAAACGTTTCCAATGTAAATTTCCACCTTTATATAGTGTAGAAAGGCATCCTGAAGCCTGGAAAGTCATTAATTTGATTGTCCAGTATTTCCTTCATGAGATATTGCAACACTTAGAAAAAGTGTACAGCGCCAGCAGACAATGAATTTTCAGCACTAAAAAAACGAAACTTCATTAACAGCTAAACCAAACGTTTCCAATGTAAATTTCCACATTTATAGAGTGTAAAAAGGCATCCTGAAGCCTGGGAAGTCATTAATTTGATTGTCCAGTATTTCCCTTATGAGATAATGCCTCACAGCAAATGTGTACAGTGCGAGCTGAAAATGCATTTACAGCACTAAAAAAACAAACTTTTATAACAGCTAAACCAAACGTTTCCAATGTAAATTTCCACCTTTATATAGTGTAGAAAGGCATCCTGAAGCCTGGAAAGTCATTAATTTGATTGTCCAGTATTTCCTTCATGAGATATTGCAACACTTAGAAAAAGTGTACAGCGCCAGCAGACAATGAATTTTCAGCACTAAATAAACGAAACTTCATTAACAGCTAAAGTAAACGTTTCCAATGTAAATTTCCACCTTTATATAGTGTAAAAAGACATCCTGAAGCCTGGGCAGTCATTAATTTGATTGTCCAATATTTCCCTTATGAGATAATGCCTCTCATAGCAAATGTGTACAGTGCGAGCTGAAAATGCATTTACAGCACTAAAAAAACAAACTTTTATAACAGCTAAACCAAACGTTTCCAATGTAAATTTCCACCTTTATATAGTGTAAAAAGACATCCTGAAGCCTGGGCAGTCATTAATTTGATTGTCCAATATTTCCCTTATGAGATAATGCCTCTCATAGCAAATGTGTACAGCGCGAGCTGAAAATGCATTTACAGCACTAAAAAACCAAACTTTTATAACAGCTAAACCAAACGTTTCCAATGTAAATTTCCACCTTTATATAGTGTAGAAAGGCATCCTGAAGCCTGGAAAGTCATTAATTTGATTGTCCAGTATTTCCTTCATGAGATATTGCAACACTTAGAAAAAGTGTACAGCGCCAGCAGACAATGAATTTTCAGCACTAAAAAAACGAAACTTCATTAACAGCTAAACCAAACGTTTCCAATGTAAATTTCCACATTTATAGAGTGTAAAAAGGCATCCTGAAGCCTGGGAAGTCATTAATTTGATTGTCCAGTATTTCCCTTATGAGATAATGCCTCACATAGCAAATGTGTACAGTGCGAGCTGAAAA
The DNA here is from genome assembly GCF_059441095.1 of Idiotropiscis lumnitzeri. Classification (NCBI taxonomy): domain Eukaryota; kingdom Metazoa; phylum Chordata; class Actinopteri; order Syngnathiformes; family Syngnathidae; genus Idiotropiscis; species Idiotropiscis lumnitzeri. Next base: position 317,331 of record NW_028283680.1, read on the forward strand.
TGCATTTTCAGCACTAAAAAAACAAACTTATATAACACCTAAACCAAACGTTTCCAATGTAAATTTCCACCTTTATATAGTGTAAAAAGACATCCTGAAGCCTGGGCAGTCATTAATTTGATTGTCCAATATTTCCCTTATGAGATAATGCCTCTCATAGCAAATGTGTACAGCGCGAGCTGAAAATGCATTTACAGCACTAAAAAAACCAAACTTTTATAACAGCTAAACCAAACGTTTCCAATGTAAATTTCCACCTTTATATAGTGTAGAAAGGCATCCTGAAGCCTGGAAAGTCATTAATTTGATTGTCCAGTATTTCCTTCATGAGATATTGCAACATTTAGAAAAAGTGTACAGCGCCAGCAGACAATGAATTTTCAGCACTAAAAAAACGAAACTTCATTAACAGCTAAACTAAACGTTTCCAATGTAAATTTCCACCTTTATATAGTGTAAAAAGACATCCTGAAGCCCGGGCAGCCATTAATTTGATTGTCCAATATTTCCCTTATGAGATAATGCCTCTCATAGCAAATGTGTACAGCGCGAGCTGAAAATGCATTTACAGCACTAAAAAAACAAACTTTTATAACAGCTAAACCAAACGTTTCCAATGTAAATTTCCACCTTTATATAGTGTAAAAAGACATCCTGAAGCCTGCGCAGTCATTAATTTGATTGTCCAATATTTCCCTTATGAGATAATGCCTCTCATAGCAAATGTGTACAGCGCGAGCTGAAAATGCATTTACAGCACTAAAAAACCAAACTTTTATAACAGCTAAACCAAACGTTTCCAATGTAAATTTCCACCTTTATATAGTGTAGAAAGGCATCCTGAAGCCTGGAAAGTCATTAATTTGATTGTCCAGTATTTCCTTCATGAGATATTGCAACACTTAGAAAAAGTGTACAGCGCCAGCAGACAATGAATTTTCAGCACTAAAAAAACGAAACTTCATTAACAGCTAAACTAAACGTTTCCAATGTAAATTTCCACCTTTATATAGTGTAAAAAGACATTCTGAAGCCTGGGCAGTCATTAATTTGATTGTCCAATATTTCCCTTATGAGATAATGCCTCTCATAGCAAATGTGTACAGCGCGAGCTGAAAATGCATTTACAGCACTAAAAAACCAAACTTTTATAACAGCTAAACCAAACGTTTCCAATGTAAATTTCCACCTTTATATAGTGTAGAAAGGCATCCTGAAGCCTGGAAAGTCATTAATTTGATTGTCCAGTATTTCCTTCATGAGATATTGCAACACTTAGAAAAAGTGTACAGCGCCAGCAGACAATGAATTTTCAGCACTAAAAAAACGAAACTTCATTAACAGCGAAACCAAACGTTTCCAATGTAAATTTCCACATTTATAGAGTGTAAAAAGGCATCCTGAAGCCTGGGAAGTCATTAATTTGATTGTCCAGTATTTCCCTTCTGAGATAATGCCTCACATAGCAAATGTGTACAGTGCGAGCTGAAAATGCATTTTCAGCACTAAAAAAACAAACTTTTATAACAGCTAAACTAAACGTTTCCAATGTAAATTTCCACCTTTATATAGTGTAAAAAGACATCCTGAAGCCTGGGCAGTCATTAATTTGATTGTCCAATATTTCCCTTATGAGATAATGCCTCTCATAGCAAATGTGTACAGCGCGAGCTGAAAATGCATTTACAGCACTAAAAAAACAAACTTTTATAACAGCTAAACTAAACGTTTCCAATGTAAATTTCCACCTTTATATAGTGTAAAAAGACATCCTGAAGCCTGGGCAGTCATTAATTTGATTGTCCAATATTTCCCTTATGAGATAATGCCTCTCATAGCAAATGTGTACAGCGCGAGCTGAAAATGCATTTACAGCACTAAAAAACCAAACTTTTATAACAGCTAAACCAAACGTTTCCAATGTAAATTTCCACCTTTATATAGTGTAGAAAGGCATCCTGAAGCCTGGAAAGTCATTAATTTGATTGTCCAGTATTTCCTTCATGAGATATTGCAACACTTAGAAAAAGTGTACAGCGCCAGCAGACAATGAATTTTCAGCACTAAAAAAACGAAACTTCATTAACAGCTAAACCAAACGTTTCCAATGTAAATTTCCACATTTATAGAGTGTAAAAAGGCATCCTGAAGCCTGGGAAGTCATTAATTTGATTGTCCAGTATTTCCCTTATGAGATAATGCCTCACATAGCAAATGTGTACAGTGCGAGCTGAAAATGCATTTTCAGCACTAAAAAACCAAACTTTTATAACAGCTAAACCAAACGTTTCCAATGTAAATTTCCACCTTTATATAGTGTAAAAAGACATCCTGAAGCCTGGGCAGTCATTAATTTGATTGTCCAGTATTTCCCTTATGAGATAATGCCTCACATAGCAAATGTGTACAGCGCGAGCTGAAAATGCATTTACAGCACTAAAAAAACAAACTTTTATAACAGCTAAACTAAACGTTTCCAATGTAAATTTCCACCTTTATATAGTGTAAAAAGACATCCTGAAGCCTGGGCAGTCATTAATTTGATTGTCCAATATTTCCCTTATGAGATAATGCCTCTCATAGCAAATGTGTACAGCGCGAGCTGAAAATGCATTTACAGCACTAAAAAACCAAACTTTTATAACAGCTAAACCAAACGTTTCCAATGTAAATTTCCACCTTTATATAGTGTAGAAAGGCATCCTGAAGCCTGGAAAGTCATTAATTTTATTGTCCAGTATTTCATTCATGAGATATTGCAACACTTAGAAAAAGTGTACAGCGCCAGCAGACAATGAATTTTCAGCACTAAAAAAACGAAACTTCATTAACAGCTAAACCAAACGTTTCCAATGTAAATTTCCACATTTATAGAGTGTAAAAAGGCATCCTGAAGCCTGGGAAGTCATTAATTTGATTGTCCAGTATTTCCCTTATGAGATAATGCCTCACATAGCAAATGTGTACAGTGCGAGCTGAAAATGCATTTTCAGCACTAAAAAAACAAACTTTTATAACAGCTAAACTAAACGTTTCCAATGTAAATTTCCACCTTTATATAGTGTAAAAAGACATCCTGAAGCCTGGGCAGTCATTAATTTGATTGTCCAATATTTCCCTTATGAGATAATGCCTCTCATAGCAAATGTGTACAGCGCGAGCTGAAAATGCATTTACAGCACTAAAAAAACAAACTTTTATAACAGCTAAACTAAACGTTTCCAATGTAAATTTCCACCTTTATATAGTGTAAAAAGACATCCTGAAGCCTGGGCAGTCATTAATTTGATTGTCCAATATTTCCCTTATGAGATAATGCCTCTCATAGCAAATGTGTACAGCGCGAGCTGAAAATGCATTTACAGCACTAAAAACCCAAACTTTTATAACAGCTAAACCAAACGTTTCCAATGTAAATTTCCACCTTTATATAGTGTAGAAAGGCATCCTGAAGCCTGGAAAGTCATTAATTTGATTGTCCAGTATTTCCTTCATGAGATATTGCAACACTTAGAAAAGGTGTACAGCGCCAGCAGACAATGAATTTTCAGCACTAAAAAAACGAAACTTCATTAACAGCTAAACCAAACGTTTCCAATGTAAATTTCCACATTTATAGAGTGTAAAAATGCATCCTGAAGCCTGGGAAGTCATTAATTTGATTGTCCAGTATTTCCCTTATGAGATAATGCCTCACATAGCAAATGTGTACAGTGCAAGCTGAAAATGCATTTTCAGCACTAAAAAACCAAACTTTTATAACAGCTAAACCAAACGTTTCCAATGTAAATTTCCACCTTTATATAGTGTAAAAAGACATCCTGAAGCCTGGGCAGTCATTAATTTGATTGTCCAATATTTCCCTTATGAGATAATGCCTCTCATAGCAAATGTGTACAGCGCGAGCTGAAAATGCATTTACAGCACTAAAAAAACAAACTTTTATAACAGCTAAACCAAACGTTTCCAATGTAAATTTCCACCTTTATATAGTGTAGAAAGGCATCCTGAAGCCTGGAAAGTCATTAATTTGATTGTCCAGTATTTCCTTCATGAGATATTGCAACACTTAGAAAAAGTGTACAGCGCCAGTAGACAATGAATTTTCAGCACTAAAAAAACGAAACTTCATTAACAGCTAAACTAAACGTTTCCAATGTAAATTTCCACCTTTATATAGTGTAAAAAGACATCCTGAAGCCTGGGCAGTCATTAATTTGATTGTCCAATATTTCCCTTATGAGATAATGCCTCTCATAGCAAATGTGTACAGCGCGAGCTGAAAATGCATTTACAGCACTAAAAAAACAAACTTTTATAACAGCTAAACCAAACGTTTCCAATGTAAATTTCCACCTTTATATAGTGTAGAAAGGCATCCTGGAGCCTGGAAAGTCATTAATTTGATTGTCCAGTATTTCCTTCATGAGATATTGCAACACTTAGAAAAAGTGTACAGCGCCAGCAGACAATGAATTTTCAGCACTAAAAAAACCAAACTTTTATAACAGCTAAACCAAACGTTTCCAATGTAAATTTCCACCTTTATATAGTGTAAAAAGACATCCTGAAGCCTGGGCAGTCATTAATTTGATTGTCCAGTATTTCCCTTATGAGATAATGCCTCACATAGCAAATGTGTACAGCGCGAGCTGAAAATGCATTTACAGCACTAAAAAAACAAACTTTTATAACAGCTAAACCAAACGTTTCCAATGTAAATTTCCACCTTTATATAGTGTAGAAAGGCATCCTGAAGCCTGGAAAGTCATTAATTTGATTGTCCAGTATTTCCTACATGAGATATTGCAAAACTTAGAAAAAGTGTACAGCGCCAGCAGACAATGAATTTTCAGCACTAAAAAAACGAAACTTCATTAACAGCTAAACCAAACGTTTCCAATGTAAATTTCCACATTTATAGAGTGTAAAAAGGCATCCTGAAGCCTGGGAAGTCATTAATTTGATTGTCCAGTATTTCCCTTATGAGATAATGCCTCACATAGCAAATGTGTACAGCGCGAGCTGAAAATGCATTTACAGCACTAAAAAACCAAACTTTTATAACAGCTAAACCAAACGTTTCCAATGTAAATTTCCACCTTTATATAGTGTAGAAAGGCATCCTGAAGCCTGGAAAGTGATTAATTTGATTGTCCAGTATTTCCTTCATGAGATATTGCAACACTTAGAAAAAGTGTACAGCGCCAGCAGACAATGAATTTTCAGCACTAAAAAACCGAAACTTCATTAACAGCTAAACTAAACGTTTCCAATGTAAATTTCCACCTTTATATAGTGTAAAAAGACATCCTGAAGCCTGGGCAGTCATTAATTTGATTGTCCAATATTTCCCTTATGAGATAATGCCTCTCATAGCAAATGTGTACAGCGCGAGCTGAAAATGCATTTACAGCACTAAAAAACCAAACTTTTATAACAGCTAAACCAAACGTTTCCAATGTAAATTTCCACCTTTATATAGTGTAGAAAGGCATCCTGAAACCTGGAAAGTCATTAATTTGATTGTCCAGTATTTCCTTCATGAGATATTGCAACACTTAGAAAAAGTGTACAGCGCCAGCAGACAATGAATTTCCAGCACTAAAAAAACGAAACTTCATTAACAGCTAAACTAAACGTTTCCAATGTAAATTTCCACCTTTATATAGTGTAAAAAGACATCCTGAAGCCTGGGCAGTCATTAATTTGATTGTCCAATATTTCCCTTATGAGATAATGCCTCTCATAGCAAATGTGTACAGCGCGAGCTGAAAATGCATTTACAGCACTAAAAAACCAAACTTTTATAACAGCTAAACTAAACGTTTCCAATGTAAATTTCCACCTTTATATAGTGTAAAAAGACATCCTGAAGCCTGGGCAGTCATTAATTTGATTGTCCAGTATTTCCCTTATGAGATAATGCCTCACATAGCAAATGTGTACAGCGCGAGCTGAAAATGCATTTACAGCACTAAAAAAACAAACTTTTATAACAGCTAAACTAAACGTTTCCAATGTAAATTTCCACCTTTATATAGTGTAAAAAGACATCCTGAAGCCTGGGCAGTCATTAATTTGATTGTCCAATATTTCCCTTATGAGATAATGCCTCTCATAGCAAATGTGTACAGCGCGAGCTGAAAATGCATTTACAGCACTAAAAAACCAAACTTTTATAACAGCTAAACCAAACGTTTCCAATGTAAATTTCCACCTTTATATAGTGTAGAAAGGCATCCTGAAGCCTGGAAAGTCATTAATTTTATTGTCCAGTATTTCATTCATGAGATATTGCAACACTTAGAAAAAGTGTACAGCGCCAGCAGACAATGAATTTTCAGCACTAAAAAAACGAAACTTCATTAACAGCTAAACCAAACGTTTCCAATGTAAATTTCCACATTTATAGAGTGTAAAAAGGCATCCTGAAGCCTGGGAAGTCATTAATTTGATTGTCCAGTATTTCCCTTATGAGATAATGCCTCACATAGCAAATGTGTACAGTGCGAGCTGAAAATGCATTTTCAGCACTAAAAAAACAAACTTTTATAACAGCTAAACTAAACGTTTCCAATGTAAATTTCCACCTTTATATAGTGTAAAAAGACATCCTGAAGCCTGGGCAGTCATTAATTTGATTGTCCAATATTTCCCTTATGAGATAATGCCTCTCATAGCAAATGTGTACAGCGCGAGCTGAAAATGCATTTACAGCACTAAAAACCCAAACTTTTATAACAGCTAAACCAAACGTTTCCAATGTAAATTTCCACCTTTATATAGTGTAGAAAGGCATCCTGAAGCCTGGAAAGTCATTAATTTGATTGTCCAGTATTTCCTTCATGAGATATTGCAACACTTAGAAAAGGTGTACAGCGCCAGCAGACAATGAATTTTCAGCACTAAAAAAACGAAACTTCATTAACAGCTAAACCAAACGTTTCCAATGTAAATTTCCACATTAATAGAGTGTAAAAATGCATCCTGAAGCCTGGGAAGTCATTAATTTGATTGTCCAGTATTTCCCTTATGAGATAATGCCTCACATAGCAAATGTGTACAGTGCAAGCTGAAAATGCATTTTCAGCACTAAAAAACCAAACTTTTATAACAGCTAAACCAAACGTTTCCAATGTAAATTTCCACCTTTATATAGTGTAAAAAGACATCCTGAAGCCTGGGCAGTCATTAATTTGATTGTCCAATATTTCCCTTATGAGATAATGCCTCTCATAGCAAATGTGTACAGCGCGAGCTGAAAATGCATTTACAGCACTAAAAAACCAAACTTTTATAACAGCTAAACCAAACGTTTCCAATGTAAATTTCCACCTTTATATAGTGTAGAAAGGCATCCTGAAGCCTGGAAAGTCATTAATTTGATTGTCCAGTATTTCCTTCATGAGATATTGCAACACTTAGAAAAAGTGTACAGCGCCAGTAGACAATGAATTTTCAGCACTAAAAAAACGAAACTTCATTAACAGCTAAACTAAACGTTTCCAATGTAAATTTCCACCTTTATATAGTGTAAAAAGACATCCTGAAGCCTGGGCAGTCATTAATTTGATTGTCCAATATTTCCCTTATGAGATAATGCCTCTCATAGCAAATGTGTACAGCGCGAGCTGAAAATGCATTTACAGCACTAAAAAACCAAACTTTTATAACAGCTAAACCAAACGTTTCCAATGTAAATTTCCACCTTTATATAGTGTAGAAAGGCATCCTGGAGCCTGGAAAGTCATTAATTTGATTGTCCAGTATTTCCTTCATGAGATATTGCAACACTTAGAAAAAGTGTACAGCGCCAGCAGACAATGAATTTTCAGCACTAAAAAAACCAAACTTTTATAACAGCTAAACCAAACGTTTCCAATGTAAATTTCCACCTTTATATAGTGTAAAAAGACATCCTGAAGCCTGGGCAGTCATTAATTTGATTGTCCAGTATTTCCCTTATGAGATAATGCCTCACATAGCAAATGTGTACAGCGCGAGCTGAAAATGCATTTACAGCACTAAAAAAACAAACTTTTATAACAGCTAAACCAAACGTTTCCAATGTAAATTTCCACCTTTATATAGTGTAGAAAGGCATCCTGAAGCCTGGAAAGTCATTAATTTGATTGTCCAGTATTTCCTACATGAGATATTGCAAAACTTAGAAAAAGTGTACAGCGCCAGCAGACAATGAATTTTCAGCACTAAAAAAACGAAACTTCATTAACAGCTAAACCAAACGTTTCCAATGTAAATTTCCACATTTATAGAGTGTAAAAAGGCATCCTGAAGCCTGGGAAGTCATTAATTTGATTGTCCAGTATTTCCCTTATGAGATAATGCCTCACATAGCAAATGTGTACAGTGCGAGCTGAAAATGCATTTTCAGCACTAAAAAACCAAACTTATATAACACCTAAACCAAACGTTTCCAATGTAAATTTCCACCTTTATATAGTGTAAAAAGACATCCTGAAACCTGGGCAGTCATTAATTTGATTGTCCAATATTTCCCTTATGAGATAATGCCTCTCATAGCAAATGTGTACAGCGCGAGCTGAAAATGCATTTACAGCACTAAAAAACCAAACTTTTATAACAGCTAAACCAAACGTTTCCAATGTAAATTTCCACCTTTATATAGTGTAAAAAGACATCCTGAAGCCTGGGCAGTCATTAATTTGATTGTCCAATATTTCCCTTATGAGATAATGCCTCTCATAGCAAATGTGTACAGCGCGAGCTGAAAATGCATTTTCAGCACTAAAAAACCAAACTTTTATAACAGCTAAACCAAACGTTTCAAATGTAAATTTCCACATTTATATAGTGTAAAAAGACATCCTGAAGCCTGGGCAGTCATTAATTTGATTGTCCAATATTTCCCTTATGAGATAATGCCTCTCATAGCAAATGTGTACAGTGCGAGCTGAAAATACATTTACAGCACTAAAAAAACAAACTTTTATAACAGCTAAACCAAACGTTTCCAATGTAAATTTCCACCTTTATATAGTGTAAAAAGACATCCTGAAGCCTGGGCAGTCATTAATTTGATTGTCCAATATTTCCCTTATGAGATAATGCCTCTCATAGCAAATGTGTACAGTGCGAGCTGAAAATGCATTTACAGCACTAAAAAAACAAACTTTTATAACAGCTAAACCAAACGTTTCCAATGTAAATTTCCACCTTTATATAGTGTAAAAAGACATCCTGAAGCCTGGGCAGTCATTAATTTGATTGTCCAATATTTCCCTTATGAGATAATGCCTCTCATAGCAAATGTGTACAGCGCGAGCTGAAAATGCATTTACAGCACTAAAAAACCAAACTTTTATAACAGCTAAACCAAACGTTTCCAATGTAAATTTCCACCTTTATATAGTGTAGAAAGGCATCCTGAAGCCTGGAAAGTCATTAATTTGATTGTCCAGTATTTCCTTCATGAGATATTGCAACACTTAGAAAAAGTGTACAGCGCCAGCAGACAATGAATTTTCAGCACTAAAAAAACGAAACTTCATTAACAGCTAAACCAAACGTTTCCAATGTAAATTTCCACATTTATAGAGTGTAAAAAGGCATCCTGAAGCCTGGGAAGTCATTAATTTGATTGTCCAGTATTTCCCTTATGAGATAATGCCTCACAGCAAATGTGTACAGTGCGAGCTGAAAATGCATTTACAGCACTAAAAAAACAAACTTTTATAACAGCTAAACCAAACGTTTCCAATGTAAATTTCCACCTTTATATAGTGTAGAAAGGCATCCTGAAGCCTGGAAAGTCATTAATTTGATTGTCCAGTATTTCCTTCATGAGATATTGCAACACTTAGAAAAAGTGTACAGCGCCAGCAGACAATGAATTTTCAGCACTAAATAAACGAAACTTCATTAACAGCTAAAGTAAACGTTTCCAATGTAAATTTCCACCTTTATATAGTGTAAAAAGACATCCTGAAGCCTGGGCAGTCATTAATTTGATTGTCCAATATTTCCCTTATGAGATAATGCCTCTCATAGCAAATGTGTACAGTGCGAGCTGAAAATGCATTTACAGCACTAAAAAAACAAACTTTTATAACAGCTAAACCAAACGTTTCCAATGTAAATTTCCACCTTTATATAGTGTAAAAAGACATCCTGAAGCCTGGGCAGTCATTAATTTGATTGTCCAATATTTCCCTTATGAGATAATGCCTCTCATAGCAAATGTGTACAGCGCGAGCTGAAAATGCATTTACAGCACTAAAAAACCAAACTTTTATAACAGCTAAACCAAACGTTTCCAATGTAAATTTCCACCTTTATATAGTGTAGAAAGGCATCCTGAAGCCTGGAAAGTCATTAATTTGATTGTCCAGTATTTCCTTCATGAGATATTGCAACACTTAGAAAAAGTGTACAGCGCCAGCAGACAATGAATTTTCAGCACTAAAAAAACGAAACTTCATTAACAGCTAAACCAAACGTTTCCAATGTAAATTTCCACATTTATAGAGTGTAAAAAGGCATCCTGAAGCCTGGGAAGTCATTAATTTGATTGTCCAGTATTTCCCTTATGAGATAATGCCTCACATAGCAAATGTGTACAGTGCGAGCTGAAAATGCATTTTCAGCACTAAAAAAACAAACTTATATAACACCTAAACCAAACGTTTCCAATGTAAATTTCCACCTTTATATAGTGTAAAAAGACATCCTGAAGCCTGGGCAGTCATTAATTTGATTGTCCAATATTTCCCTTATGAGATAATGCCTCTCATAGCAAATGTGTACAGCGCGAGCTGAAAATGCATTTACAGCACTAAAAAAACCAAACTTTTATAACAGCTAAACCAAACGTTTCCAATGTAAATTTCCACCTTTATATAGTGTAGAAAGGCATCCTGAAGCCTGGAAAGTCATTAATTTGATTGTCCAGTATTTCCTTCATGAGATATTGCAACATTTAGAAAAAGTGTACAGCGCCAGCAGACAATGAATTTTCAGCACTAAAAAAACGAAACTTCATTAACAGCTAAACTAAACGTTTCCAATGTAAATTTCCACCTTTATATAGTGTAAAAAGACATCCTGAAGCCCGGGCAGCCATTAATTTGATTGTCCAATATTTCCCTTATGAGATAATGCCTCTCATAGCAAATGTGTACAGCGCGAGCTGAAAATGCATTTACAGCACTAAAAAAACAAACTTTTATAACAGCTAAACCAAACGTTTCCAATGTAAATTTCCACCTTTATATAGTGTAAAAAGACATCCTGAAGCCTGCGCAGTCATTAATTTGATTGTCCAATATTTCCCTTATGAGATAATGCCTCTCATAGCAAATGTGTACAGCGCGAGCTGAAAATGCATTTACAGCACTAAAAAACCAAACTTTTATAACAGCTAAACCAAACGTTTCCAATGTAAATTTCCACCTTTATATAGTGTAGAAAGGCATCCTGAAGCCTGGAAAGTCATTAATTTGATTGTCCAGTATTTCCTTCATGAGATATTGCAACACTTAGAAAAAGTGTACAGCGCCAGCAGACAATGAATTTTCAGCACTAAAAAAACGAAACTTCATTAACAGCTAAACTAAACGTTTCCAATGTAAATTTCCACCTTTATATAGTGTAAAAAGACATTCTGAAGCCTGGGCAGTCATTAATTTGATTGTCCACTATTTCCCTTATGAGATAATGCCTCTCATAGCAAATGTGTACAGCGCGAGCTGAAAATGCATTTACAGCACTAAAAAACCAAACTTTTATAACAGCTAAACCAAACGTTTCCAATGTAAATTTCCACCTTTATATAGTGTAGAAAGGCATCCTGAAGCCTGGAAAGTCATTAATTTGATTGTCCAGTATTTCCTTCATGAGATATTGCAACACTTAGAAAAAGTGTACAGCGCCAGCAGACAATGAATTTTCAGCACTAAAAAAACGAAACTTCATTAACAGCTAAACCAAACGTTTCCAATGTAAATTTCCACATTTATAGAGTGTAAAAAGGCATCCTGAAGCCTGGGAAGTCATTAATTTGATTGTCCAGTATTTCCCTTCTGAGATAATGCCTCACATAGCAAATGTGTACAGTGCGAGCTGAAAATGCATTTTCAGCACTAAAAAAACAAACTTTTATAACAGCTAAACTAAACGTTTCCAATGTAAATTTCCACCTTTATATAGTGTAAAAAGACATCCTGAAGCCTGGGCAGTCATTAATTTGATTGTCCAATATTTCCCTTATGAGATAATGCCTCTCATAGCAAATGTGTACAGCGCGAGCTGAAAATGCATTTACAGCACTAAAAAAACAAACTTTTATAACAGCTAAACTAAACGTTTCCAATGTAAATTTCCACCTTTATATAGTGTAAAAAGACATCCTGAAGCCTGGGCAGTCATTAATTTGATTGTCCAATATTTCCCTTATGAGATAATGCCTCTCATAGCAAATGTGTACAGCGCGAGCTGAAAATGCATTTACAGCACTAAAAAACCAAACTTTTATAACAGCTAAACCAAACGTTTCCAATGTAAATTTCCACCTTTATATAGTGTAGAAAGGCATCCTGAAGCCTGGAAAGTCATTAATTTGATTGTCCAGTATTTCCTTCATGAGATATTGCAACACTTAGAAAAAGTGTACAGCGCCAGCAGACAATGAATTTTCAGCACTAAAAAAACGAAACTTCATTAACAGCTAAACCAAACGTTTCCAATGTAAATTTCCACATTTATAGAGTGTAAAAAGGCATCCTGAAGCCTGGGAAGTCATTAATTTGATTGTCCAGTATTTCCCTTATGAGATAATGCCTCACATAGCAAATGTGTACAGTGCGAGCTGAAAATGCATTTTCAGCACTAAAAAACCAAACTTTTATAACAGCTAAACCAAACGTTTCCAATGTAAATTTCCACCTTTATATAGTGTAAAAAGACATCCTGAAGCCTGGGCAGTCATTAATTTGATTGTCCAGTATTTCCCTTATGAGATAATGCCTCACATAGCAAATGTGTACAGCGCGAGCTGAAAATGCATTTACAGCACTAAAAAAACAAACTTTTATAACAGCTAAACTAAACGTTTCCAATGTAAATTTCCACCTTTATATAGTGTAAAAAGACATCCTGAAGCCTGGGCAGTCATTAATTTGATTGTCCAATAATTCCCTTATGAGATAATGCCTCTCATAGCAAATGTGTACAGCGCGAGCTGAAAATGCATTTACAGCACTAAAAAACCAAACTTTTATAACAGCTAAACCAAACGTTTCCAATGTAAATTTCCACCTTTATATAGTGTAGAAAGGCATCCTGAAGCCTGGAAAGTCATTAATTTTATTGTCCAGTATTTCATTCATGAGATATTGCAACACTTAGAAAAAGTGTACAGCGCCAGCAGACAATGAATTTTCAGCACTAAAAAAACGAAACTTCATTAACAGCTAAACCAAACGTTTCCAATGTAAATTTCCACATTTATAGAGTGTAAAAAGGCATCCTGAAGCCTGGGAAGTCATTAATTTGATTGTCCAGTATTTCCCTTATGAGATAATGCCTCACATAGCAAATGTGTACAGTGCGAGCTGAAAATGCATTTTCAGCACTAAAAAAACAAACTTTTATAACAGCTAAACTAAACGTTTCCAATGTAAATTTCCACCTTTATATAGTGTAAAAAGACATCCTGAAGCCTGGGCAGTCATTAATTTGATTGTCCAATATTTCCCTTATGAGATAATGCCTCTCATAGCAAATGTGTACAGCGCGAGCTGAAAATGCATTTACAGCACTAAAAAAACAAACTTTTATAACAGCTAAACTAAACGTTTCCAATGTAAATTTCCACCTTTATATAGTGTAAAAAGACATCCTGAAGCCTGGGCAGTCATTAATTTGATTGTCCAATATTTCCCTTATGAGATAATGCCTCTCATAGCAAATGTGTACAGCGCGAGCTGAAAATGCATTTACAGCACTAAAAAACCAAACTTTTATAACAGCTAAACCAAACGTTTCCAATGTAAATTTCCACCTTTATATAGTGTAGAAAGGCATCCTGAAGCCTGGAAAGTCATTAATTTTATTGTCCAGTATTTCATTCATGAGATATTGCAACACTTAGAAAAAGTGTACAGCGCCAGCAGACAATGAATTTTCAGCACTAAAAAAACGAAACTTCATTAACAGCTAAACCAAACGTTTCCAATGTAAATTTCCACATTTATAGAGTGTAAAAAGGCATCCTGAAGCCTGGGAAGTCATTAATTTGATTGTCCAGTATTTCCCTTATGAGATAATGCCTCACATAGCAAATGTGTACAGTGCGAGCTGAAAATGCATTTTCAGCACTAAAAAAACAAACTTTTATAACAGCTAAACTAAACGTTTCCAATGTAAATTTCCACCTTTATATAGTGTAAAAAGACATCCTGAAGCCTGGGCAGTCATTAATTTGATTGTCCAATATTTCCCTTATGAGATAATGCCTCTCATAGCAAATGTGTACAGCGCGAGCTGAAAATGCATTTACAGCACTAAAAAAACAAACTTTTATAACAGCTAAACTAAACGTTTCCAATGTAAATTTCCACCTTTATATAGTGTAAAAAGACATCCTGAAGCCTGGGCAGTCATTAATTTGATTGTCCAATATTTCCCTTATGAGATAATGCCTCTCATAGCAAATGTGTACAGCGCGAGCTGAAAATGCATTTACAGCACTAAAAACCCAAACTTTTATAACAGCTAAACCAAACGTTTCCAATGTAAATTTCCACCTTTATATAGTGTAGAAAGGCATCCTGAAGCCTGGAAAGTCATTAATTTGATTGTCCAGTATTTCCTTCATGAGATATTGCAACACTTAGAAAAGGTGTACAGCGCCAGCAGACAATGAATTTTCAGCACTAAAAAAACGAAACTTCATTAACAGCTAAACCAAACGTTTCCAATGTAAATTTCCACATTTATAGAGTGTAAAAATGCATCCTGAAGCCTGGGAAGTCATTAATTTGATTGTCCAGTATTTCCCTTATGAGATAATGCCTCACATAGCAAATGTGTACAGTGCAAGCTGAAAATGCATTTTCAGCACTAAAAAACCAAACTTTTATAACAGCTAAACCAAACGTTTCCAATGTAAATTTCCACCTTTATATAGTGTAAAAAGACATCCTGAAGCCTGGGCAGTCATTAATTTGATTGTCCAATATTTCCCTTATGAGATAATGCCTCTCATAGCAAATGTGTACAGCGCGAGCTGAAAATGCATTTACAGCACTAAAAAACCAAACTTTTATAACAGCTAAACCAAACGTTTCCAATGTAAATTTCCACCTTTATATAGTGTAGAAAGGCATCCTGAAGCCTGGAAAGTCATTAATTTGATTGTCCAGTATTTCCTTCATGAGATATTGCAACACTTAGAAAAAGTGTACAGCGCCAGTAGACAATGAATTTTCAGCACTAAAAAAACGAAACTTCATTAACAGCTAAACTAAACGTTTCCAATGTAAATTTCCACCTTTATATAGTGTAAAAAGACATCCTGAAGCCTGGGCAGTCATTAATTTGATTGTCCAATATTTCCCTTATGAGATAATGCCTCTCATAGCAAATGTGTACAGCGCGAGCTGAAAATGCATTTACAGCACTAAAAAACCAAACTTTTATAACAGCTAAACCAAACGTTTCCAATGTAAATTTCCACCTTTATATAGTGTAGAAAGGCATCCTGGAGCCTGGAAAGTCATTAATTTGATTGTCCAGTATTTCCTTCATGAGATATTGCAACACTTAGAAAAAGTGTACAGCGCCAGCAGACAATGAATTTTCAGCACTAAAAAAACCAAACTTTTATAACAGCTAAACCAAACGTTTCCAATGTAAATTTCCACCTTTATATAGTGTAAAAAGACATCCTGAAGCCTGGGCAGTCATTAATTTGATTGTCCAGTATTTCCCTTATGAGATAATGCCTCACATAGCAAATGTGTACAGCGCGAGCTGAAAATGCATTTACAGCACTAAAAAAACAAACTTTTATAACAGCTAAACCAAACGTTTCCAATGTAAATTTCCACCTTTATATAGTGTAGAAAGGCATCCTGAAGCCTGGAAAGTCATTAATTTGATTGTCCAGTATTTCCTACATGAGATATTGCAAAACTTAGAAAAAGTGTACAGCGCCAGCAGACAATGAATTTTCAGCACTAAAAAAACGAAACTTCATTAACAGCTAAACCAAACGTTTCCAATGTAAATTTCCACATTTATAGAGTGTAAAAAGGCATCCTGAAGCCTGGGAAGTCATTAATTTGATTGTCCAGTATTTCCCTTATGAGATAATGCCTCACATAGCAAATGTGTACAGCGCGAGCTGAAAATGCATTTACAGCACTAAAAAACCAAACTTTTATAACAGCTAAACCAAACGTTTCCAATGTAAATTTCCACCTTTATATAGTGTAGAAAGGCATCCTGAAGCCTGGAAAGTCATTAATTTGATTGTCCAGTATTTCCTTCATGAGATATTGCAACACTTAGAAAAAGTGTACAGCGCCAGCAGACAATGAATTTTCAGCACTAAAAAAACGAAACTTCATTAACAGCTAAACCAAACGTTTCCAATGTAAATTTCCACATTTATAGAGTGTAAAAAGGCATCCTGAAGCCTGGGAAGTCATTAATTTGATTGTCCAGTATTTCCCTTCTGAGATAATGCCTCACATAGCAAATGTGTACAGTGCGAGCTGAAAATGCATTTTCAGCACTAAAAAAACAAACTTTTATAACAGCTAAACTAAACGTTTCCAATGTAAATTTCCACCTTTATATAGTGTAAAAAGACATCCTGAAGCCTGGGCAGTCATTAATTTGATTGTCCAATATTTCCCTTATGAGATAATGCCTCTCATAGCAAATGTGTACAGCGCGAGCTGAAAATGCATTTACAGCACTAAAAAAACAAACTTTTATAACAGCTAAACTAAACGTTTCCAATGTAAATTTCCACCTTTATATAGTGTAAAAAGACATCCTGAAGCCTGGGCAGTCATTAATTTGATTGTCCAATATTTCCCTTATGAGATAATGCCTCTCATAGCAAATGCGTACAGCGCGAGCTGAAAATGCATTTACAGCACTAAAAAACCAAACTTTTATAACAGCTAAACCAAACGTTTCCAATGTAAATTTCCACCTTTATATAGTGTAGAAAGGCATCCTGAAGCCTGGAAAGTCATTAATTTGATTGTCCAGTATTTCCTTCATGAGATATTGCAACACTTAGAAAAAGTGTACAGCGCCAGCAGACAATGAATTTTCAGCACTAAAAAAACGAAACTTCATTAACAGCTAAACCAAACGTTTCCAATGTAAATTTCCACATTTATAGAGTGTAAAAAGGCATCCTGAAGCCTGGGAAGTCATTAATTTGATTGTCCAGTATTTCCCTTATGAGATAATGCCTCACATAGCAAATGTGTACAGTGCGAGCTGAAAATGCATTTTCAGCACTAAAAAACCAAACTTTTATAACAGCTAAACCAAACGTTTCCAATGTAAATTTCCACCTTTATATAGTGTAAAAAGACATCCTGAAGCCTGGGCAGTCATTAATTTGATTGTCCAGTATTTCCCTTATGAGATAATGCCTCACATAGCAAATGTGTACAGCGCGAGCTGAAAATGCATTTACAGCACTAAAAAAACAAACTTTTATAACAACTAAACTAAACGTTTCCAATGTAAATTTCCACCTTTATATAGTGTAAAAAGACATCCTGAAGCCTGGGCAGTCATTAATTTGATTGTCCAATATTTCCCTTATGAGATAATGCCTCTCATAGCAAATGTGTACAGCGCGAGCTGAAAATGCATTTACAGCACTAAAAAACCAAACTTTTATAACAGCTAAACCAAACGTTTCCAATGTAAATTTCCACCTTTATATAGTGTAGAAAGGCATCCTGAAGCCTGGAAAGTCATTAATTTTATTGTCCAGTATTTCATTCATGAGATATTGCAACACTTAGAAAAAGTGTACAGCGCCAGCAGACAATGAATTTTCAGCACTAAAAAAACGAAACTTCATTAACAGCTAAACCAAACGTTTCCAATGTAAATTTCCACATTTATAGAGTGTAAAAAGGCATCCTGAAGCCTGGGAAGTCATTAATTTGATTGTCCAGTATTTCCCTTATGAGATAATGCCTCACATAGCAAATGTGTACAGTGCGAGCTGAAAATGCATTTTCAGCACTAAAAAAACAAACTTTTATAACAGCTAAACTAAACGTTTCCAATGTAAATTTCCACCTTTATATAGTGTAAAAAGACATCCTGAAGCCTGGGCAGTCATTAATTTGATTGTCCAATATTTCCCTTATGAGATAATGCCTCTCATAGCAAATGTGTACAGCGCGAGCTGAAAATGCATTTACAGCACTAAAAAAACAAACTTTTATAACAGCTAAACTAAACGTTTCCAATGTAAATTTCCACCTTTATATAGTGTAAAAAGACATCCTGAAGCCTGGGCAGTCATTAATTTGATTGTCCAATATTTCCCTTATGAGATAATGCCTCTCATAGCAAATGTGTACAGCGCGAGCTGAAAATGCATTTACAGCACTAAAAACCCAAACTTTTATAACAGCTAAACCAAACGTTTCCAATGTAAATTTCCACCTTTATATAGTGTAGAAAGGCATCCTGAAGCCTGGAAAGTCATTAATTTGATTGTCCAGTATTTCCTTCATGAGATATTGCAACACTTAGAAAAGGTGTACAGCGCCAGCAGACAATGAATTTTCAGCACTAAAAAAACGAAACTTCATTAACAGCTAAACCAAACGTTTCCAATGTAAATTTCCACATTTATAGAGTGTAAAAATGCATCCTGAAGCCTGGGAAGTCATTAATTTGATTGTCCAGTATTTCCCTTATGAGATAATGCCTCACATAGCAAATGTGTACAGTGCAAGCTGAAAATGCATTTTCAGCACTAAAAAACCAAACTTTTATAACAGCTAAACCAAACGTTTCCAATGTAAATTTCCACCTTTATATAGTGTAAAAAGACATCCTGAAGCCTGGGCAGTCATTAATTTGATTGTCCAATATTTCCCTTATGAGATAATGCCTCTCATAGCAAATGTGTACAGCGCGAGCTGAAAATGCATTTACAGCACTAAAAAACCAAACTTTTATAACAGCTAAACCAAACGTTTCCAATGTAAATTTCCACCTTTATATAGTGTAGAAAGGCATCCTGAAGCCTGGAAAGTCATTAATTTGATTGTCCAGTATTTCCTTCATGAGATATTGCAACACTTAGAAAAAGTGTACAGCGCCAGTAGACAATGAATTTTCAGCACTAAAAAAACGAAACTTCATTAACAGCTAAACTAAACGTTTCCAATGTAAATTTCCACCTTTATATAGTGTAAAAAGACATCCTGAAGCCTGGGCAGTCATTAATTTGATTGTCCAATATTTCCCTTATGAGATAATGCCTCTCATAGCAAATGTGTACAGCGCGAGCTGAAAATGCATTTACAGCACTAAAAAACCAAACTTTTATAACAGCTAAACCAAACGTTTCCAATGTAAATTTCCACCTTTATATAGTGTAGAAAGGCATCCTGGAGCCTGGAAAGTCATTAATTTGATTGTCCAGTATTTCCTTCATGAGATATTGCAACACTTAGAAAAAGTGTACAGCGCCAGCAGACAATGAATTTTCAGCACTAAAAAAACCTAACTTTTATAACAGCTAAACCAAACGTTTCCAATGTAAATTTCCACCTTTATATAGTGTAAAAAGACATCCTGAAGCCTGGGCAGTCATTAATTTGATTGTCCAGTATTTCCCTTATGAGATAATGCCTCACATAGCAAATGTGTACAGCGCGAGCTGAAAATGCATTTACAGCACTAAAAAAACAAACTTTTATAACAGCTAAACCAAACGTTTCCAATGTAAATTTCCACCTTTATATAGTGTAGAAAGGCATCCTGAAGCCTGGAAAGTCATTAATTTGATTGTCCAGTATTTCCTACATGAGATATTGCAAAACTTAGAAAAAGTGTACAGCGCCAGCAGACAATGAATTTTCAGCACTAAAAAAACGAAACTTCATTAACAGCTAAACCAAACGTTTCCAATGTAAATTTCCACATTTATAGAGTGTAAAAAGGCATCCTGAAGCCTGGGAAGTCATTAATTTGATTGTCCAGTATTTCCCTTATGAGATAATGCCTCACATAGCAAATGTGTACAGCGCGAGCTGAAAATGCATTTACAGCACTAAAAAACCAAACTTTTATAACAGCTAAACCAAACGTTTCCAATGTAAATTTCCACCTTTATATAGTGTAGAAAGGCATCCTGAAGCCTGGAAAGTGATTAATTTGATTGTCCAGTATTTCCTTCATGAGATATTGCAACACTTAGAAAAAGTGTACAGCGCCAGCAGACAATGAATTTTCAGCACTAAAAAACCGAAACTTCATTAACAGCTAAACTAAACGTTTCCAATGTAAATTTCCACCTTTATATAGTGTAAAAAGACATCCTGAAGCCTGGGCAGTCATTAATTTGATTGTCCAATATTTCCCTTATGAGATAATGCCTCTCATAGCAAATGTGTACAGCGCGAGCTGAAAATGCATTTACAGCACTAAAAAACCAAACTTTTATAACAGCTAAACCAAACGTTTCCAATGTAAATTTCCACCTTTATATAGTGTAGAAAGGCATCCTGAAACCTGGAAAGTCATTAATTTGATTGTCCAGTATTTCCTTCATGAGATATTGCAACACTTAGAAAAAGTGTACAGCGCCAGCAGACAATGAATTTCCAGCACTAAAAAAACGAAACTTCATTAACAGCTAAACTAAACGTTTCCAATGTAAATTTCCACCTTTATATAGTGTAAAAAGACATCCTGAAGCCTGGGCAGTCATTAATTTGATTGTCCAATATTTCCCTTATGAGATAATGCCTCTCATAGCAAATGTGTACAGCGCGAGCTGAAAATGCATTTACAGCACTAAAAAACCAAACTTTTATAACAGCTAAACTAAACGTTTCCAATGTAAATTTCCACCTTTATATAGTGTAAAAAGACATCCTGAAGCCTGGGCAGTCATTAATTTGATTGTCCAGTATTTCCCTTATGAGATAATGCCTCACATAGCAAATGTGTACAGCGCGAGCTGAAAATGCATTTACAGCACTAAAAAACCAAACTTTTATAACAGCTAAACCAAACGTTTCCAATGTAAATTTCCACCTTTATATAGTGTAGAAAGGCATCCTGAAGCCTGGAAAGTCATTAATTTGATTGTCCAGTATTTCCTACATGAGATATTGCAAAACTTAGAAAAAGTGTACAGCGCCAGCAGACAATGAATTTTCAGCACTAAAAAAACGAAACTTCATTAACAGCTAAACCAAACGTTTCCAATGTAAATTTCCACATTTATAGAGTGTAAAAAGGCATCCTGAAGCCTGGGAAGTCATTAATTTGATTGTCCAGTATTTCCCTTATGAGATAATGCCTCACATAGCAAATGTGTACAGCGCGAGCTGAAAATGCATTTACAGCACTAAAAAACCAAACTTTTATAACAGCTAAACCAAACGTTTCCAATGTAAATTTCCACCTTTATATAGTGTAGAAAGGCATCCTGAAGCCTGGAAAGTGATTAATTTGATTGTCCAGTATTTCCTTCATGAGATATTGCAACACTTAGAAAAAGTGTACAGCGCCAGCAGACAATGAATTTTCAGCACTAAAAAACCGAAACTTCATTAACAGCTAAACTAAACGTTTCCAATGTAAATTTCCACCTTTATATAGTGTAAAAAGACATCCTGAAGCCTGGGCAGTCATTAATTTGATTGTCCAATATTTCCCTTATGAGATAATGCCTCTCATAGCAAATGTGTACAGCGCGAGCTGAAAATGCATTTACAGCACTAAAAAACCAAACTTTTATAACAGCTAAACCAAACGTTTCCAATGTAAATTTCCACCTTTATATAGTGTAGAAAGGCATCCTGAAACCTGGAAAGTCATTAATTTGATTGTCCAGTATTTCCTTCATGAGATATTGCAACACTTAGAAAAAGTGTACAGCGCCAGCAGACAATGAATTTCCAGCACTAAAAAAACGAAACTTCATTAACAGCTAAACTAAACGTTTCCAATGTAAATTTCCACCTTTATATAGTGTAAAAAGACATCCTGAAGCCTGGGCAGTCATTAATTTGATTGTCCAATATTTCCCTGATGAGATAATGCCTCTCATAGCAAATGTGTACAGCGCGAGCTGAAAATGCATTTACAGCACTAAAAAACCAAACTTTTATAACAGCTAAACTAAACGTTTCCAATGTAAATTTCCACCTTTATATAGTGTAAAAAGACATCCTGAAGCCTGGGCAGTCATTAATTTGATTGTCCAGTATTTCCCTTATGAGATAATGCCTCACATAGCAAATGTGTACAGCGCGAGCTGAAAATGCATTTACAGCACTAAAAAAACAAACTTTTATAACAGCTAAACTAAACGTTTCCAATGTAAATTTCCACCTTTATATAGTGTAAAAAGACATCCTGAAGCCTGGGCAGTCATTAATTTGATTGTCCAATATTTCCCTTATGAGATAATGCCTCTCATAGCAAATGTGTACAGCGCGAGCTGAAAATGCATTTACAGCACTAAAAAACCAAACTTTTATAACAGCTAAACCAAACGTTTCCAATGTAAATTTCCACCTTTATATAGTGTAGAAAGGCATCCTGAAGCCTGGAAAGTCATTAATTTTATTGTCCAGTATTTCATTCATGAGATATTGCAACACTTAGAAAAAGTGTACAGCGCCAGCAGACAATGAATTTTCAGCACTAAAAAAACGAAACTTCATTAACAGCTAAACCAAACGTTTCCAATGTAAATTTCCACATTTATAGAGTGTAAAAAGGCATCCTGAAGCCTGGGAAGTCATTAATTTGATTGTCCAGTATTTCCCTTATGAGATAATGCCTCACATAGCAAATGTGTACAGTGCGAGCTGAAAATGCATTTTCAGCACTAAAAAAACAAACTTTTATAACAGCTAAACTAAACGTTTCCAATGTAAATTTCCACCTTTATATAGTGTAAAAAGACATCCTGAAGCCTGGGCAGTCATTAATTTGATTGTCCAATATTTCCCTTATGAGATAATGCCTCTCATAGCAAATGTGTACAGCGCGAGCTGAAAATGCATTTACAGCACTAAAAACCCAAACTTTTATAACAGCTAAACCAAACGTTTCTAATGTAAATTTCCACCTTTATATAGTGTAGAAAGGCATCCTGAAGCCTGGAAAGTCATTAATTTGATTGTCCAGTATTTCCTTCATGAGATATTGCAACACTTAGAAAAGGTGTACAGCGCCAGCAGACAATGAATTTTCAGCACTAAAAAAACGAAACTTCATTAACAGCTAAACCAAACGTTTCCAATGTAAATTTCCACATTAATAGAGTGTAAAAATGCATCCTGAAGCCTGGGAAGTCATTAATTTGATTGTCCAGTATTTCCCTTATGAGATAATGCCTCACATAGCAAATGTGTACAGTGCAAGCTGAAAATGCATTTTCAGCACTAAAAAACCAAACTTTTATAACAGCTAAACCAAACGTTTCCAATGTAAATTTCCACCTTTATATAGTGTAAAAAGACATCCTGAAGCCTGGGCAGTCATTAATTTGATTGTCCAATATTTCCCTTATGAGATAATGGAGCTGAAAATGCATTTACAGCACTAAAAAACCAAACTTTTATAACAGCTAAACCAAACGTTTCCAATGTAAATTTCCACCTTTATATAGTGTAGAAAGGCATCCTGAAGCCTGGAAAGTCATTAATTTGATTGTCCAGTATTTCCTACATGAGATATTGCAAAACTTAGAAAAAGTGTACAGCGCCAGCAGACAATGAATTTTCAGCACTAAAAAAACGAAACTTCATTAACAGCTAAACCAAACGTTTCCAATGTAAATTTCCACATTTATAGAGTGTAAAAAGGCATCCTGAAGCCTGGGAAGTCATTAATTTGATTGTCCAGTATTTCCCTTATGAGATAATGCCTCACATAGCAAATGTGTACAGCGCGAGCTGAAAATGCATTTACAGCACTAAAAAACCAAACTTTTATAACAGCTAAACCAAACGTTTCCAATGTAAATTTCCACCTTTATATAGTGTAGAAAGGCATCCTGAAGCCTGGAAAGTGATTAATTTGATTGTCCAGTATTTCCTTCATGAGATATTGCAACACTTAGAAAAAGTGTACAGCGCCAGCAGACAATGAATTTTCAGCACTAAAAAACCGAAACTTCATTAACAGCTAAACTAAACGTTTCCAATGTAAATTTCCACCTTTATATAGTGTAAAAAGACATCCTGAAGCCTGGGCAGTCATTAATTTGATTGTCCAATATTTCCCTTATGAGATAATGCCTCTCATAGCAAATGTGTACAGCGCGAGCTGAAAATGCATTTACAGCACTAAAAAACCAAACTTTTATAACAGCTAAACCAAACGTTTCCAATGTAAATTTCCACCTTTATATAGTGTAGAAAGGCATCCTGAAACCTGGAAAGTCATTAATTTGATTGTCCAGTATTTCCTTCATGAGATATTGCAACACTTAGAAAAAGTGTACAGCGCCAGCAGACAATGAATTTCCAGCACTAAAAAAACGAAACTTCATTAACAGCTAAACTAAACGTTTCCAATGTAAATTTCCACCTTTATATAGTGTAAAAAGACATCCTGAAGCCTGGGCAGTCATTAATTTGATTGTCCAATATTTCCCTGATGAGATAATGCCTCTCATAGCAAATGTGTACAGCGCGAGCTGAAAATGCATTTACAGCACTAAAAAACCAAACTTTTATAACAGCTAAACTAAACGTTTCCAATGTAAATTTCCACCTTTATATAGTGTAAAAAGACATCCTGAAGCCTGGGCAGTCATTAATTTGATTGTCCAGTATTTCCCTTATGAGATAATGCCTCACATAGCAAATGTGTACAGCGCGAGCTGAAAATGCATTTACAGCACTAAAAAAACAAACTTTTATAACAGCTAAACTAAACGTTTCCAATGTAAATTTCCACCTTTATATAGTGTAAAAAGACATCCTGAAGCCTGGGCAGTCATTAATTTGATTGTCCAATATTTCCCTTATGAGATAATGCCTCTCATAGCAAATGTGTACAGCGCGAGCTGAAAATGCATTTACAGCACTAAAAAACCAAACTTTTATAACAGCTAAACCAAACGTTTCCAATGTAAATTTCCACCTTTATATAGTGTAGAAAGGCATCCTGAAGCCTGGAAAGTCATTAATTTTATTGTCCAGTATTTCATTCATGAGATATTGCAACACTTAGAAAAAGTGTACAGCGCCAGCAGACAATGAATTTTCAGCACTAAAAAAACGAAACTTCATTAACAGCTAAACCAAACGTTTCCAATGTAAATTTCCACATTTATAGAGTGTAAAAAGGCATCCTGAAGCCTGGGAAGTCATTAATTTGATTGTCCAGTATTTCCCTTATGAGATAATGCCTCACATAGCAAATGTGTACAGTGCGAGCTGAAAATGCATTTTCAGCACTAAAAAAACAAACTTTTATAACAGCTAAACTAAACGTTTCCAATGTAAATTTCCACCTTTATATAGTGTAAAAAGACATCCTGAAGCCTGGGCAGTCATTAATTTGATTGTCCAATATTTCCCTTATGAGATAATGCCTCTCATAGCAAATGTGTACAGCGCGAGCTGAAAATGCATTTACAGCACTAAAAACCCAAACTTTTATAACAGCTAAACCAAACGTTTCTAATGTAAATTTCCACCTTTATATAGTGTAGAAAGGCATCCTGAAGCCTGGAAAGTCATTAATTTGATTGTCCAGTATTTCCTTCATGAGATATTGCAACACTTAGAAAAGGTGTACAGCGCCAGCAGACAATGAATTTTCAGCACTAAAAAAACGAAACTTCATTAACAGCTAAACCAAACGTTTCCAATGTAAATTTCCACATTAATAGAGTGTAAAAATGCATCCTGAAGCCTGGGAAGTCATTAATTTGATTGTCCAGTATTTCCCTTATGAGATAATGCCTCACATAGCAAATGTGTACAGTGCAAGCTGAAAATGCATTTTCAGCACTAAAAAACCAAACTTTTATAACAGCTAAACCAAACGTTTCCAATGTAAATTTCCACCTTTATATAGTGTAAAAAGACATCCTGAAGCCTGGGCAGTCATTAATTTGATTGTCCAATATTTCCCTTATGAGATAATGGAGCTGAAAATGCATTTACAGCACTAAAAAACCAAACTTTTATAACAGCTAAACCAAACGTTTCCAATGTAAATTTCCACCTTTATATAGTGTAGAAAGGCATCCTGAAGCCTGGAAAGTCATTAATTTGATTGTCCAGTATTTCCTTCATGAGATATTGCAACACTTAGAAAAAGTGTACAGCGCCAGTAGACAATGAATTTTCAGCACTAAAAAAACGAAACTTCATTAACAGCTAAACTAAACGTTTCCAATGTAAATTTCCACCTTTATATAGTGTAAAAAGACATCCTGAAGCCTGGGCAGTCATTAATTTGATTGTCCAATATTTCCCTTATGAGATAATGCCTCTCATAGCAAATGTGTACAGCGCGAGCTGAAAATGCATTTACAGCACTAAAAAACCAAACTTTTATAACAGCTAAACCAAACGTTTCCAATGTAAATTTCCACCTTTATATAGTGTAGAAAGGCATCCTGGAGCCTGGAAAGTCATTAATTTGATTGTCCAGTATTTCCTTCATGAGATATTGCAACACTTAGAAAAAGTGTACAGCGCCAGCAGACAATGAATTTTCAGCACTAAAAAAACCAAACTTTTATAACAGCTAAACCAAACGTTTCCAATGTAAATTTCCACCTTTATATAGTGTAAAAAGACATCCTGAAGCCTGGGCAGTCATTAATTTGATTGTCCAGTATTTCCCTTATGAGATAATGCCTCACATAGCAAATGTGTACAGCGCGAGCTGAAAATGCATTTACAGCACTAAAAAAACAAACTTTTATAACAGCTAAACCAAACGTTTCCAATGTAAATTTCCACCTTTATATAGTGTAGAAAGGCATCCTGAAGCCTGGAAAGTCATTAATTTGATTGTCCAGTATTTCCTACATGAGATATTGCAAAACTTAGAAAAAGTGTACAGCGCCAGCAGACAATGAATTTTCAGCACTAAAAAAACGAAACTTCATTAACAGCTAAACCAAACGTTTCCAATGTAAATTTCCACATTTATAGAGTGTAAAAAGGCATCCTGAAGCCTGGGAAGTCATTAATTTGATTGTCCAGTATTTCCCTTATGAGATAATGCCTCACATAGCAAATGTGTACAGCGCGAGCTGAAAATGCATTTACAGCACTAAAAAACCAAACTTTTATAACAGCTAAACCAAAGGTTTCCAATGTAAATTTCCACCTTTATATAGTGTAGAAAGGCATCCTGAAGCCTGGAAAGTGATTAATTTGATTGTCCAGTATTTCCTTCATGAGATATTGCAACACTTAGAAAAAGTGTACAGCGCCAGCAGACAATGAATTTTCAGCACTAAAAAACCGAAACTTCATTAACAGCTAAACTAAACGTTTCCAATGTAAATTTCCACCTTTATATAGTGTAAAAAGACATCCTGAAGCCTGGGCAGTCATTAATTTGATTGTCCAATATTTCCCTTATGAGATAATGCCTCTCATAGCAAATGTGTACAGCGCGAGCTGAAAATGCATTTACAGCACTAAAAAACCAAACTTTTATAACAGCTAAACCAAACGTTTCCAATGTAAATTTCCACCTTTATATAGTGTAGAAAGGCATCCTGAAACCTGGAAAGTCATTAATTTGATTGTCCAGTATTTCCTTCATGAGATATTGCAACACTTAGAAAAAGTGTACAGCGCCAGCAGACAATGAATTTCCAGCACTAAAAAAACGAAACTTCATTAACAGCTAAACTAAACGTTTCCAATGTAAATTTCCACCTTTATATAGTGTAAAAAGACATCCTGAAGCCTGGGCAGTCATTAATTTGATTGTCCAATATTTCCCTTATGAGATAATGCCTCTCATAGCAAATGTGTACAGCGCGAGCTGAAAATGCATTTACAGCACTAAAAAACCAAACTTTTATAACAGCTAAACTAAACGTTTCCAATGTAAATTTCCACCTTTATATAGTGTAGAAAGGCATCCTGAAGCCTGGAAAGTCATTAATTTGATTGTCCAGTATTTCCTTCATGAGATATTGCAACACTTAGAAAAAGTGTACAGCGCCAGCAGACAATGAATTTTCAGCACTAAAAAAACGAAACTTCATTAACAGCTAAACCAAACGTTTCCAATGTAAATTTCCACATTTATAGAGTGTAAAAAGGCATCCTGAAGCCTGGGAAGTCATTAATTTGATTGTCCAGTATTTCCCTTATGAGATAATGCCTCACATAGCAAATGTGTACAGTGCGAGCTGAAAATGCATTTTCAGCACTAAAAAACCAAACTTTTATAACAGCTAAACCAAACGTTTCCAATGTAAATTTCCACCTTTATATAGTGTAAAAAGACATCCTGAAGCCTGGGCAGTCATTAATTTGATTGTCCAGTATTTCCCTTATGAGATAATGCCTCACATAGCAAATGTGTACAGCGCGAGCTGAAAATGCATTTACAGCACTAAAAAAACAAACTTTTATAACAGCTAAACTAAACGTTTCCAATGTAAATTTCCACCTTTATATAGTGTAAAATTACATCCTGAAGCCTGGGCAGTCATTAATTTGATTGTCCAATATTTCCCTTATGAGATAATGCCTCTCATAGCAAATGTGTACAGCGCGAGCTGAAAATGCATTTACAGCACTAAAAACCCAAACTTTTATAACAGCTAAACCAAACGTTTCCAATGTAAATTTCCACCTTTATATAGTGTAGAAAGGCATCCTGAAGCCTGGAAAGTCATTAATTTGATTGTCCAGTATTTCCTTCATGAGATATTGCAACACTTAGAAAAGGTGTACAGCGCCAGCAGACAATGAATTTTCAGCACTAAAAAATCGAAACTTCATTAACAGCTAAACCAAACGTTTCCAATGTAAATTTCCACCTTTATATAGTGTAGAAAGGCATCCTGAAGCCTGGAAAGTCATTAATTTGATTGTCCAGTATTTCCTTCATGAGATATTGCAACACTTAGAAAAGGTGTACAGCGCCAGCAGACAATGAATTTTCAGCACTAAAAAAACGAAACTTCATTAACAGCTAAACCAAACGTTTCCAATGTAAATTTCCACATTTATAGAGTGTAAAAAGGCATCCTGAAGCCTGGGAAGTCATTAATTTGATTGTCCAGTATTTCCCTTATGAGATAATGCCTCACATAGCAAATGTGTACAGTTCGAGCTGAAAATGCATTTACAGCACTAAAAAACCAAACTTTTATAACAGCTAAACCAAACGTTTCCAATGTAAATTTCCACCTTTATATAGTGTAGAAAGGCATCCTGAAGCCTGGAAAGTCATTGATTTGATTGTCCAGTATTTCCTTCATGAGATATTGCAACACTTAGAAAAAGTGTACAGCGCCAGCAGACAATGAATTTTCAGCACTAAAAAAACGAAACTTCATTAACAGCTAAACTAAACGTTTCCAATGTAAATTTCCACCTTTATATAGAGTAAAAAGACATCCTGAAGCCTGGGCAGCCATTTATTTGATTGTCCAATATTTCCCTTATGAGATAATGCCTCTCATAGCAAATGTGTACAGCGCGAGCTGAAAATGCATTTACAGCACTAAAAAACCAAACTTTTATAACAGCTAAACCAAACGTTTCCAATGTAAATTTCCACCTTTATATAGTGTAAAAAGACATCCTGAAGCCTGGGCAGTCATTAATTTGATTGTCCAATATTTCCCTTATGAGATAATGCCTCTCATAGCAAATGTGTACAGCGCGAGCTGAAAATGCATTTACAGCACTAAAAAAACCAAACTTTTATAACAGCTAAACCAAACGTTTCCAATGTAAATTTCCACCTTTATATAGTGTAGAAAGGCACCCTGAAGCCTGGAAAGTCATTAATTTGATTGTCCAGTATTTCCTTCATGAGATATTGCAACACTTAGAAAAAGTGTACAGCGCCAGCAGACAATGAATTTTCAGCACTAAAAAAACTAAACTTCATTAACAGCTAAACCAAACGTTTCCAATGTAAATTTCCACATTTATAGAGTGTAAAAAGGCATCCTGAAGCCTGGGAAGTCATTAATTTGATTGTCCAGTATTTCCCTTATGAGATAATGCCTCACATAGCAAATGTGTACAGTGCGAGCTGAAAATGCATTTTCAGCACTAAAAAACCAAACTTTTATAACAGCTAAACCAAACGTTTCCAATGTAAATTTCCACCTTTATATAGTGTAAAAAGACATCCTGAAGCCTGGGCAGTCATTAATTCGATTGTCCAATATTTCCTTTATGAGATAATGCCTCTCATAGGCAAATGTATACAGCGCGAGCTGAAAATGCATTTACAGCACTAAAAAACCAAACTTTTATAACAGCTAAACCAAACTTTCCAATGTAAATTTCCACCTTTATATAGTGTAAAAAGGCATCCTGAAGCCTGGGAAGTCATTAATTTGATTGTCCAGTATTTCCCTTATGAGATAATGCCTCACATAGCAAATGTGTACAGTGCGAGCTGAAAATGCATTTTCAGCACTAAAAAAACAAACTTTTATAACAGCTAAACCAAACGTTTCCAATGTAAATTTCCACATTAATAGAGTGTAAAAATGCATCCTGAAGCCTGGGAAGTCATTAATTTGATTGTCCAGTATTTCCCTTATGAGATAATGCCTCACATAGCAAATGTGTACAGTGCAAGCTGAAAATGCATTTTCAGCACTAAAAAACCAAACTTTTATAACAGCTAAACCAAACGTTTCCAATGTAAATTTCCACCTTTATATAGTGTAAAAAGACATCCTGAAGCCTGGGCAGTCATTAATTTGATTGTCCAATATTTCCCTTATGAGATAATGGAGCTGAAAATGCATTTACAGCACTAAAAAACCAAACTTTTATAACAGCTAAACCAAACGTTTCCAATGTAAATTTCCACCTTTATATAGTGTAGAAAGGCATCCTGAAGCCTGGAAAGTCATTAATTTGATTGTCCAGTATTTCCTACATGAGATATTGCAAAACTTAGAAAAAGTGTACAGCGCCAGCAGACAATGAATTTTCAGCACTAAAAAAACGAAACTTCATTAACAGCTAAACCAAACGTTTCCAATGTAAATTTCCACATTTATAGAGTGTAAAAAGGCATCCTGAAGCCTGGGAAGTCATTAATTTGATTGTCCAGTATTTCCCTTATGAGATAATGCCTCACATAGCAAATGTGTACAGCGCGAGCTGAAAATGCATTTACAGCACTAAAAAACCAAACTTTTATAACAGCTAAACCAAACGTTTCCAATGTAAATTTCCACCTTTATATAGTGTAGAAAGGCATCCTGAAGCCTGGAAAGTGATTAATTTGATTGTCCAGTATTTCCTTCATGAGATATTGCAACACTTAGAAAAAGTGTACAGCGCCAGCAGACAATGAATTTTCAGCACTAAAAAACCGAAACTTCATTAACAGCTAAACTAAACGTTTCCAATGTAAATTTCCACCTTTATATAGTGTAAAAAGACATCCTGAAGCCTGGGCAGTCATTAATTTGATTGTCCAATATTTCCCTTATGAGATAATGCCTCTCATAGCAAATGTGTACAGCGCGAGCTGAAAATGCATTTACAGCACTAAAAAACCAAACTTTTATAACAGCTAAACCAAACGTTTCCAATGTAAATTTCCACCTTTATATAGTGTAGAAAGGCATCCTGAAACCTGGAAAGTCATTAATTTGATTGTCCAGTATTTCCTTCATGAGATATTGCAACACTTAGAAAAAGTGTACAGCGCCAGCAGACAATGAATTTCCAGCACTAAAAAAACGAAACTTCATTAACAGCTAAACTAAACGTTTCCAATGTAAATTTCCACCTTTATATAGTGTAAAAAGACATCCTGAAGCCTGGGCAGTCATTAATTTGATTGTCCAATATTTCCCTGATGAGATAATGCCTCTCATAGCAAATGTGTACAGCGCGAGCTGAAAATGCATTTACAGCACTAAAAAACCAAACTTTTATAACAGCTAAACTAAACGTTTCCAATGTAAATTTCCACCTTTATATAGTGTAAAAAGACATCCTGAAGCCTGGGCAGTCATTAATTTGATTGTCCAGTATTTCCCTTATGAGATAATGCCTCACATAGCAAATGTGTACAGCGCGAGCTGAAAATGCATTTACAGCACTAAAAAAACAAACTTTTATAACAGCTAAACTAAACGTTTCCAATGTAAATTTCCACCTTTATATAGTGTAAAAAGACATCCTGAAGCCTGGGCAGTCATTAATTTGATTGTCCAATATTTCCCTTATGAGATAATGCCTCTCATAGCAAATGTGTACAGCGCGAGCTGAAAATGCATTTACAGCACTAAAAAACCAAACTTTTATAACAGCTAAACCAAACGTTTCCAATGTAAATTTCCACCTTTATATAGTGTAGAAAGGCATCCTGAAGCCTGGAAAGTCATTAATTTTATTGTCCAGTATTTCATTCATGAGATATTGCAACACTTAGAAAAAGTGTACAGCGCCAGCAGACAATGAATTTTCAGCACTAAAAAAACGAAACTTCATTAACAGCTAAACCAAACGTTTCCAATGTAAATTTCCACATTTATAGAGTGTAAAAAGGCATCCTGAAGCCTGGGAAGTCATTAATTTGATTGTCCAGTATTTCCCTTATGAGATAATGCCTCACATAGCAAATGTGTACAGTGCGAGCTGAAAATGCATTTTCAGCACTAAAAAAACAAACTTTTATAACAGCTAAACTAAACGTTTCCAATGTAAATTTCCACCTTTATATAGTGTAAAAAGACATCCTGAAGCCTGGGCAGTCATTAATTTGATTGTCCAATATTTCCCTTATGAGATAATGCCTCTCATAGCAAATGTGTACAGCGCGAGCTGAAAATGCATTTACAGCACTAAAAACCCAAACTTTTATAACAGCTAAACCAAACGTTTCTAATGTAAATTTCCACCTTTATATAGTGTAGAAAGGCATCCTGAAGCCTGGAAAGTCATTAATTTGATTGTCCAGTATTTCCTTCATGAGATATTGCAACACTTAGAAAAGGTGTACAGCGCCAGCAGACAATGAATTTTCAGCACTAAAAAAACGAAACTTCATTAACAGCTAAACCAAACGTTTCCAATGTAAATTTCCACATTAATAGAGTGTAAAAATGCATCCTGAAGCCTGGGAAGTCATTAATTTGATTGTCCAGTATTTCCCTTATGAGATAATGCCTCACATAGCAAATGTGTACAGTGCAAGCTGAAAATGCATTTTCAGCACTAAAAAACCAAACTTTTATAACAGCTAAACCAAACGTTTCCAATGTAAATTTCCACCTTTATATAGTGTAAAAAGACATCCTGAAGCCTGGGCAGTCATTAATTTGATTGTCCAATATTTCCCTTATGAGATAATGGAGCTGAAAATGCATTTACAGCACTAAAAAACCAAACTTTTATAACAGCTAAACCAAACGTTTCCAATGTAAATTTCCACCTTTATATAGTGTAGAAAGGCATCCTGAAGCCTGGAAAGTCATTAATTTGATTGTCCAGTATTTCCTTCATGAGATATTGCAACACTTAGAAAAAGTGTACAGCGCCAGTAGACAATGAATTTTCAGCACTAAAAAAACGAAACTTCATTAACAGCTAAACTAAACGTTTCCAATGTAAATTTCCACCTTTATATAGTGTAAAAAGACATCCTGAAGCCTGGGCAGTCATTAATTTGATTGTCCAATATTTCCCTTATGAGATAATGCCTCTCATAGCAAATGTGTACAGCGCGAGCTGAAAATGCATTTACAGCACTAAAAAACCAAACTTTTATAACAGCTAAACCAAACGTTTCCAATGTAAATTTCCACCTTTATATAGTGTAGAAAGGCATCCTGGAGCCTGGAAAGTCATTAATTTGATTGTCCAGTATTTCCTTCATGAGATATTGCAACACTTAGAAAAAGTGTACAGCGCCAGCAGACAATGAATTTTCAGCACTAAAAAAACCAAACTTTTATAACAGCTAAACCAAACGTTTCCAATGTAAATTTCCACCTTTATATAGTGTAAAAAGACATCCTGAAGCCTGGGCAGTCATTAATTTGATTGTCCAGTATTTCCCTTATGAGATAATGCCTCACATAGCAAATGTGTACAGCGCGAGCTGAAAATGCATTTACAGCACTAAAAAAACAAACTTTTATAACAGCTAAACCAAACGTTTCCAATGTAAATTTCCACCTTTATATAGTGTAGAAAGGCATCCTGAAGCCTGGAAAGTCATTAATTTGATTGTCCAGTATTTCCTACATGAGATATTGCAAAACTTAGAAAAAGTGTACAGCGCCAGCAGACAATGAATTTTCAGCACTAAAAAAACGAAACTTCATTAACAGCTAAACCAAACGTTTCCAATGTAAATTTCCACATTTATAGAGTGTAAAAAGGCATCCTGAAGCCTGGGAAGTCATTAATTTGATTGTCCAGTATTTCCCTTATGAGATAATGCCTCACATAGCAAATGTGTACAGCGCGAGCTGAAAATGCATTTACAGCACTAAAAAACCAAACTTTTATAACAGCTAAACCAAAGGTTTCCAATGTAAATTTCCACCTTTATATAGTGTAGAAAGGCATCCTGAAGCCTGGAAAGTGATTAATTTGATTGTCCAGTATTTCCTTCATGAGATATTGCAACACTTAGAAAAAGTGTACAGCGCCAGCAGACAATGAATTTTCAGCACTAAAAAACCGAAACTTCATTAACAGCTAAACTAAACGTTTCCAATGTAAATTTCCACCTTTATATAGTGTAAAAAGACATCCTGAAGCCTGGGCAGTCATTAATTTGATTGTCCAATATTTCCCTTATGAGATAATGCCTCTCATAGCAAATGTGTACAGCGCGAGCTGAAAATGCATTTACAGCACTAAAAAACCAAACTTTTATAACAGCTAAACCAAACGTTTCCAATGTAAATTTCCACCTTTATATAGTGTAGAAAGGCATCCTGAAACCTGGAAAGTCATTAATTTGATTGTCCAGTATTTCCTTCATGAGATATTGCAACACTTAGAAAAAGTGTACAGCGCCAGCAGACAATGAATTTCCAGCACTAAAAAAACGAAACTTCATTAACAGCTAAACTAAACGTTTCCAATGTAAATTTCCACCTTTATATAGTGTAAAAAGACATCCTGAAGCCTGGGCAGTCATTAATTTGATTGTCCAATATTTCCCTTATGAGATAATGCCTCTCATAGCAAATGTGTACAGCGCGAGCTGAAAATGCATTTACAGCACTAAAAAACCAAACTTTTATAACAGCTAAACTAAACGTTTCCAATGTAAATTTCCACCTTTATATAGTGTAGAAAGGCATCCTGAAGCCTGGAAAGTCATTAATTTGATTGTCCAGTATTTCCTTCATGAGATATTGCAACACTTAGAAAAAGTGTACAGCGCCAGCAGACAATGAATTTTCAGCACTAAAAAAACGAAACTTCATTAACAGCTAAACCAAACGTTTCCAATGTAAATTTCCACATTTATAGAGTGTAAAAAGGCATCCTGAAGCCTGGGAAGTCATTAATTTGATTGTCCAGTATTTCCCTTATGAGATAATGCCTCACATAGCAAATGTGTACAGTGCGAGCTGAAAATGCATTTTCAGCACTAAAAAACCAAACTTTTATAACAGCTAAACCAAACGTTTCCAATGTAAATTTCCACCTTTATATAGTGTAAAAAGACATCCTGAAGCCTGGGCAGTCATTAATTTGATTGTCCAGTATTTCCCTTATGAGATAATGCCTCACATAGCAAATGTGTACAGCGCGAGCTGAAAATGCATTTACAGCACTAAAAAAACAAACTTTTATAACAGCTAAACTAAACGTTTCCAATGTAAATTTCCACCTTTATATAGTGTAAAATTACATCCTGAAGCCTGGGCAGTCATTAATTTGATTGTCCAATATTTCCCTTATGAGATAATGCCTCTCATAGCAAATGTGTACAGCGCGAGCTGAAAATGCATTTACAGCACTAAAAACCCAAACTTTTATAACAGCTAAACCAAACGTTTCCAATGTAAATTTCCACCTTTATATAGTGTAGAAAGGCATCCTGAAGCCTGGAAAGTCATTAATTTGATTGTCCAGTATTTCCTTCATGAGATATTGCAACACTTAGAAAAGGTGTACAGCGCCAGCAGACAATGAATTTTCAGCACTAAAAAATCGAAACTTCATTAACAGCTAAACCAAACGTTTCCAATGTAAATTTCCACCTTTATATAGTGTAGAAAGGCATCCTGAAGCCTGGAAAGTCATTAATTTGATTGTCCAGTATTTCCTTCATGAGATATTGCAACACTTAGAAAAGGTGTACAGCGCCAGCAGACAATGAATTTTCAGCACTAAAAAAACGAAACTTCATTAACAGCTAAACCAAACGTTTCCAATGTAAATTTCCACATTTATAGAGTGTAAAAAGGCATCCTGAAGCCTGGGAAGTCATTAATTTGATTGTCCAGTATTTCCCTTATGAGATAATGCCTCACATAGCAAATGTGTACAGTTCGAGCTGAAAATGCATTTACAGCACTAAAAAACCAAACTTTTATAACAGCTAAACCAAACGTTTCCAATGTAAATTTCCACCTTTATATAGTGTAGAAAGGCATCCTGAAGCCTGGAAAGTCATTGATTTGATTGTCCAGTATTTCCTTCATGAGATATTGCAACACTTAGAAAAAGTGTACAGCGCCAGCAGACAATGAATTTTCAGCACTAAAAAAACGAAACTTCATTAACAGCTAAACTAAACGTTTCCAATGTAAATTTCCACCTTTATATAGAGTAAAAAGACATCCTGAAGCCTGGGCAGCCATTTATTTGATTGTCCAATATTTCCCTTATGAGATAATGCCTCTCATAGCAAATGTGTACAGCGCGAGCTGAAAATGCATTTACAGCACTAAAAAACCAAACTTTTATAACAGCTAAACCAAACGTTTCCAATGTAAATTTCCACCTTTATATAGTGTAAAAAGACATCCTGAAGCCTGGGCAGTCATTAATTTGATTGTCCAATATTTCCCTTATGAGATAATGCCTCTCATAGCAAATGTGTACAGCGCGAGCTGAAAATGCATTTACAGCACTAAAAAAACCAAACTTTTATAACAGCTAAACCAAACGTTTCCAATGTAAATTTCCACCTTTATATAGTGTAGAAAGGCACCCTGAAGCCTGGAAAGTCATTAATTTGATTGTCCAGTATTTCCTTCATGAGATATTGCAACACTTAGAAAAAGTGTACAGCGCCAGCAGACAATGAATTTTCAGCACTAAAAAAACTAAACTTCATTAACAGCTAAACCAAACGTTTCCAATGTAAATTTCCACATTTATAGAGTGTAAAAAGGCATCCTGAAGCCTGGGAAGTCATTAATTTGATTGTCCAGTATTTCCCTTATGAGATAATGCCTCACATAGCAAATGTGTACAGTGCGAGCTGAAAATGCATTTTCAGCACTAAAAAACCAAACTTTTATAACAGCTAAACCAAACGTTTCCAATGTAAATTTCCACCTTTATATAGTGTAAAAAGACATCCTGAAGCCTGGGCAGTCATTAATTCGATTGTCCAATATTTCCTTTATGAGATAATGCCTCTCATAGGCAAATGTATACAGCGCGAGCTGAAAATGCATTTACAGCACTAAAAAACCAAACTTTTATAACAGCTAAACCAAACTTTCCAATGTAAATTTCCACCTTTATATAGTGTAAAAAGGCATCCTGAAGCCTGGGAAGTCATTAATTTGATTGTCCAGTATTTCCCTTATGAGATAATGCCTCACATAGCAAATGTGTACAGTGCGAGCTGAAAATGCATTTTCAGCACTAAAAAACCAAACTTTTATAACAGCTAAACCAAACGTTTCCAATGTAAATTTCCACCTTTATATAGTGTAAAAAGACATCCTGAAGCCTGGGCATTCATTAATTCGATTGTCCAATATTTCCTTTATGAGACAATGCCTCTCATAGCAAATGTGTACAGCGCGAGCTGAAAATGCATTTTCAGCACTAAAAAACCAAACTTTTATAACACCTAAACCAAACGTTTCCAATGTAAATTTCCTCCTTTATATAGTGTAAAAAGACATCCTGAAGCCTGGGCAGTCATTAATTTGATTGTCCAATATTTCCCTTATGAGATAATGCCTCTCATAGCAAATGTGTACAGCGCGAGCTGAAAATGCATTTACAGCACTAAAAAACCAAACTTTTATAAAAGCTAAACCAAACGTTTCCAATGTAAATTTCCACCTTTATATAGTGTAGAAAGGCATCCTGAAGCCTGGAAAGTCATTAATTTGATTGTCCAGTATTTCCTTCATGAGATATTGCAACATTTAGAAAAAGTGTACAGCGCCAGCAGACAATGAATTTTCAGCACTAAAAAAACGAAACTTCATTAACAGCTAAACTAAACGTTTCCAATGTAAATTTCCACCTTTATATAGTGTAAAAAGACATCCTGAAGCCCGGGCAGCCATTAATTTGATTGTCCAATATTTCCCTTATGAGATAATGCCTCTCATAGCAAATGTGTACAGCGCGAGCTGAAAATGCATTTACAGCACTAAAAAACCAAACTTTTATAACAGCTAAACCAAACGTTTCCAATGTAAATTTCCACCTTTATATAGTGTAAAAAGACATCCTGAAGCCTGGGCAGTCATTAATTTGATTGTCCAATATTTCCCTTATGAGATAATGCCTCTCATAGCAAATGTGTACAGCGCGAGCTGAAAATGCATTTACAGCACTAAAAAAACAAACTTTTATAACAGCTAAACCAAACGTTTCCAATGTAAATTTCCACCTTTATATAGTGTAGAAAGGCATCCTGAAGCCTGGAAAGTCATTAATTTGATTGTCCAGTATTTCCTTCATGAGATATTGCAACACTTAGAAAAAGTGTACAGCGCCAGCAGACAATGAATTTTCAGCACTAAAAAAACGAAACTTCATTAACAGCTAAACTAAATGTTTCCAATGTAAATTTCCACCTTTATATAGTGTAAAAAGACATCCTGAAGCCTGGGCAGTCATTAATTTGATTGTCCAATATTTCCCTTATGAGATAATGCCTCTCATAGCAAATGTGTACAGCGCGAGCTGAAAATGCATTTACAGCACTA
Source organism: Idiotropiscis lumnitzeri (assembly GCF_059441095.1). Classification (NCBI taxonomy): domain Eukaryota; kingdom Metazoa; phylum Chordata; class Actinopteri; order Syngnathiformes; family Syngnathidae; genus Idiotropiscis; species Idiotropiscis lumnitzeri. Next base: position 356,938 of record NW_028283680.1, read on the forward strand.
AAAAACCAAACTTTTATAACAGCTAAACCAAACGTTTCCAATGTAAATTTCCACCTTTATATAGTGTAAAAAGGCATCCTGAAGCCTGGAAAGTCTTTAATTTGATTGTCCAGTATTTCCTTCATGAGATATTGCAACACTTAGAAAAAGTGTACAGCGCCAGCAGACAATGAATTTCCAGCACTAAAAAAACGAAACTTCATTAACAGCTAAACTAAACGTTTCCAATGTAAATTTCCACCTTTATATAGTGTAAAAAGACATCCTGAAGCCTGGGCAGTCATTAATTTGATTGTCCAATATTTCCCTTATGAGATAATGCCTCTCATAGCAAATGTGTACAGCGCGAGCTGAAAATGCATTTACAGCACTAAAAAAACAAACTTTTATAACAGCTAAACCAAACGTTTCCAATGTAAATTTCCACCTTTATATAGTGTAGAAAGGCATCCTGAAGCCTGGAAAGTCATTAATTTGATTGTCCAGTATTTCCTTCATGAGATATTGCAACACTTAGAAAAAGTGTACAGCGCCAGCAGACAATGAATTTTCAGCACTAAAAAAACGAAACTTCATTAACAGCTAAACCAAACGTTTCCAATGTAAATTTCCACATTTATAGAGTGTAAAAAGGCATCCTGAAGCCTGGGAAGTCATTAATTTGATTGTCCAGTATTTCCCTTATGAGATAATGCCTCACATAGCAAATGTGTACAGTGCGAGCTGAAAATGCATTTTCAGCACTAAAAAACCAAACTTTTATAACAGCTAAACCAAACGTTTCCAATGTAAATTTCCACCTTTATATAGTGTAAAAAGACATCCTGAAGCCTGGGCAGTCATTAATTCGATTGTCCAATATTTCCTTTATGAGATAATGCCTCTCATAGGCAAATGTATACAGCGCGAGCTGAAAATGCATTTACAGCACTAAAAAAACCAAACTTTTATAACAGCTAAACCAAACTTTCCAATGTAAATTTCCACCTTTATATAGTGTAAAAAGGCATCCTGAAGCCTGGGAAGTCATTAATTTGATTGTCCAGTATTTCCCTTATGAGATAATGCCTCACATAGCAAATGTGTACAGTGCGAGCTGAAAATGCATTTTCAGCACTAAAAAACCAAACTTTTATAACAGCTAAACCAAACGTTTCCAATGTAAATTTCCACCTTTATATAGTGTAAAAAGACATCCTGAAGCCTGGGCAGTCATTAATTCGATTGTCCAATATTTCCTTTATGAGATAATGCCTCTCATAGCAAATGTGTACAGCGCGAGCTGAAAATGCATTTTCAGCACTAAAAAACCAAACTTTTATAACACCTAAACCAAACGTTTCCAATGTAAATTTCCTCCTTTATATAGTGTAAAAAGACATCCTGAAGCCTGGGCAGTCATTAATTTGATTGTCCAATATTTCCCTTATGAGATAATGCCTCTCATAGCAAATGTGTACAGCGCGAGCTGAAAATGCATTTACAGCACTAAAAAACCAAACTTTTATAAAAGCTAAACCAAACGTTTCCAATGTAAATTTCCACCTTTATATAGTGTAGAAAGGCATCCTGAAGCCTGGAAAGTCATTAATTTGATTGTCCAGTATTTCCTTCATGAGATATTGCAACATTTAGAAAAAGTGTACAGCGCCAGCAGACAATGAATTTTCAGCACTAAAAAAACGAAACTTCATTAACAGCTAAACTAAACGTTTCCAATGTAAATTTCCACCTTTATATAGTGTAAAAAGACATCCTGAAGCCCGGGCAGCCATTAATTTGATTGTCCAATATTTCCCTTATGAGATAATGCCTCTCATAGCAAATGTGTACAGCGCGAGCTGAAAATGCATTTACAGCACTAAAAAACCAAACTTTTATAACAGCTAAACCAAACGTTTCCAATGTAAATTTCCACCTTTATATAGTGTAAAAAGACATCCTGAAGCCTGGGCAGTCATTAATTTGATTGTCCAATATTTCCCTTATGAGATAATGCCTCTCATAGCAAATGTGTACAGCGCGAGCTGAAAATGCATTTACAGCACTAAAAAAACAAACTTTTATAACAGCTAAACCAAACGTTTCCAATGTAAATTTCCACCTTTATATAGTGTAGAAAGGCATCCTGAAGCCTGGAAAGTCATTAATTTGATTGTCCAGTATTTCCTTCATGAGATATTGCAACACTTAGAAAAAGTGTACAGCGCCAGCAGACAATGAATTTTCAGCACTAAAAAAACGAAACTTCATTAACAGCTAAACTAAATGTTTCCAATGTAAATTTCCACCTTTATATAGTGTAAAAAGACATCCTGAAGCCTGGGCAGTCATTAATTTGATTGTCCAATATTTCCCTTATGAGATAATGCCTCTCATAGCAAATGTGTACAGCGCGAGCTGAAAATGCATTTACAGCACTAAAAAACCAAACTTTTATAACAGCTAAACCAAACGTTTCCAATGTAAATTTCCACCTTTATATAGTGTAAAAAGGCATCCTGAAGCCTGGAAAGTCTTTAATTTGATTGTCCAGTATTTCCTTCATGAGATATTGCAACACTTAGAAAAAGTGTACAGCGCCAGCAGACAATGAATTTCCAGCACTAAAAAAACGAAACTTCATTAACAGCTAAACTAAACGTTTCCAATGTAAATTTCCACCTTTATATAGTGTAAAAAGACATCCTGAAGCCTGGGCAGTCATTAATTTGATTGTCCAATATTTCCCTTATGAGATAATGCCTCTCATAGCAAATGTGTACAGCGCGAGCTGAAAATGCATTTACAGCACTAAAAAACCAAACTTTTATAACAGCTAAACCAAACGTTTCCAATGTAAATTTCCACCTTTATATAGTGTAGAAAGGCTTCCTGAAGCCTGGAAAGTCATTAATTTGATTGTCCAGTATTTCCTTCATGAGATATTGCAACACTTAGAAAAAGTGTACAGCGCCAGCAGACAATGAATTTTCAGCACTAAAAAAACGAAACTTCATTAACAGCTAAACCAAACGTTTCCAATGTAAATTTCCACATTTATAGAGTGTAAAAAGGCATCCTGAAGCCTGGGAAGTCATTAATTTGATTGTCCAGTATTTCCCTTATGAGATAATGCCTCACATAGCAAATGTGTACAGTGCGAGCTGAAAATGCATTTTCAGCACTAAAAAACCAAACTTTTATAACAGCTAAACCAAACGTTTCCAATGTAAATTTCCACCTTTATATAGTGTAAAAAGACATCCTGAAGCCTGGGCAGTCATTAATTTGATTGTCCAGTATTTCCCTTATGAGATAATGCCTCACATAGCAAATGTGTACAGCGCGAGCTGAAAATGCATTTACAGCACTAAAAAAACAAACTTTTATAACAGCTAAACCAAACGTTTCCAATGTAAATTTCCACATTTATAGAGTGTAAAAATGCATCCTGAAGCCTGGGAAGTCATTAATTTGATTGTCCAGTATTTCCCTTATGAGATAATGCCTCACATAGCAAATGTGTACAGTGCGAGCTGAAAATGCATTTTCAGCACTAAAAAACCAAACTTTTATAACAGCTAAACCAAACGTTTCCAATGTAAATTTCCACCTTTATATAGTGTAAAAAGACATCCTGAAGCCTGGGCAGTCATTAATTCGATTGTCCAATATTTCCTTTATGAGATAATGCCTCTCATAGGCAAATGTATACAGCGCGAGCTGAAAATGCATTTACAGCACTAAAAAACCAAACTTTTATAACAGCTAAACCAAACTTTCCAATGTAAATTTCCACCTTTATATAGTGTAAAAAGGCATCCTGAAGCCTGGGAAGTCATTAATTTGATTGTCCAGTATTTCCCTTATGAGATAATGCCTCACATAGCAAATGTGTACAGTGCGAGCTGAAAATGCATTTTCAGCACTAAAAAACCAAACTTTTATAACAGCTAAACCAAACGTTTCCAATGTAAATTTCCACCTTTATATAGTGTAAAAAGACATCCTGAAGCCTGGGCAGTCATTAATTCGATTGTCCAATATTTCCTTTATGAGATAATGCCTCTCATAGCAAATGTGTACAGCGCGAGCTGAAAATGCATTTTCAGCACTAAAAAACCAAACTTTTATAACACCTAAACCAAACGTTTCCAATGTAAATTTCCTCCTTTATATAGTGTAAAAAGACATCCTGAAGCCTGGGCAGTCATTAATTTGATTGTCCAATATTTCCCTTATGAGATAATGCCTCTCATAGCAAATGTGTACAGCGCGAGCTGAAAATGCATTTACAGCACTAAAAAACCAAACTTTTATAAAAGCTAAACCAAACGTTTCCAATGTAAATTTCCACCTTTATATAGTGTAGAAAGGCATCCTGAAGCGTGGAAAGTCATTAATTTGATTGTCCAGTATTTCCTTCATGAGATATTGCAACACTTAGAAAAAGTGTACAGCGCCAGCAGACAATGAATTTTCAGCACTAAAAAAACGAAACTTCATTAACAGCTAAACCAAACGTTTCCAATGTAAATTTCCACCTTTATATAGTGTAGAAAGGCATCCTGAAGCCTGGAAAGTCATTAATTTGATTGTCCAGTATTTCCTTCATGAGATATTGCAACACTTAGAAAAAGTGTACAGCGCCAGTAGACAATGAATTTTCAGCACTAAAAAAACGAAACTTCATTAACAGCTAAACTAAACGTTTCCAATGTAAATTTCCACCTTTATATAGTGTAAAAAGACATCCTGAAGCCTGGGCAGTCATTAATTTGATTGTCCAATATTTCCCTTATGAGATAATGCCTCTCATAGCAAATGTGTACAGCGCGAGCTGAAAATGCATTTACAGCACTAAAAAAACCAAACTTTTATAACAGCTAAACCAAACGTTTCCAATGTAAATTTCCACCTTTATATAGTGTAGAAAGGCACCCTGAAGCCTGGAAAGTCATTAATTTGATTGTCCAGTATTTCCTTCATGAGATATTGCAACACTTAGAAAAAGTGTACAGCGCCAGCAGACAATGAATTTTCAGCACTAAAAAAACGAAACTTCATTAACAGCTAAACCAAACGTTTCCAATGTAAATTTCCACCTTTATATAGTGTAGAAAGGCATCCTGAAGCCTGGAAAGTCATTAATTTGATTGTCCAGTATTTCCTTCATGAGATATTGCAACACTTAGAAAAAGTGTACAGCGCCAGCAGACAATGAATTTTCAGCACTAAAAAAACGAAACTTCATTAACAGCTAAACCAAACGTTTCCAATGTAAATTTCCACATTTATAGAGTGTAAAAAGGCATCCTGAAGCCTGGGAAGTCATTAATTTGATTGTCCAGTATTTCCCTTATGAGATAATGCCTCACATAGCAAATGTGTACAGCGCGAGCTGAAAATGCATTTACAGCACTAAAAAAACAAACTTTTATAACAGCTAAACCAAACGTTTCCAATGTAAATTTCCACCTTTATATAGTGTAGAAAGGCATCCTGAAGCCTGGAAAGTCATTAATTTGATTGTCCAGTATTTCCTACATGAGATATTGCAAAACTTAGAAAAAGTGTACAGCGCCAGCAGACAATGAATTTTCAGCACTAAAAAAACGAAACTTCATTAACAGCTAAACCAAACGTTTCCAATGTAAATTTCCACATTTATAGAGTGTAAAAAGGCATCCTGAAGCCTGGGAAGTCATTAATTTGATTGTCCAGTATTTCCCTTATGAGATAATGCCTCACATAGCAAATGTGCACAGTGCGAGCTGAAAATGCATTTTCAGCACTAAAAAACCAAACTTATATAACACCTAAACCAAACGTTTCCAATGTAAATTTCCACCTTTATATAGTGTAAAAAGACATCCTGAAACCTGGGCAGTCATTAATTTGATTGTCCAATATTTCCCTTATGAGATAATGCCTCTCATAGCAAATGTGTACAGCGCGAGCTGAAAATGCATTTACAGCACTAAAAAACCAAACTTTTATAACAGCTAAACCAAACGTTTCCAATGTAAATTTCCACCTTTATATAGTGTAAAAAGACATCCTGAAGCCTGGGCAGTCATTAATTTGATTGTCCAATATTTCCCTTATGAGATAATGCCTCTCATAGCAAATGTGTACAGCGCGAGCTGAAAATGCATTTTCAGCACTAAAAAACCAAACTTTTATAACAGCTAAACCAAACGTTTCAAATGTAAATTTCCACCTTTATATAGTGTAAAAAGACATCCTGAAGCCTGGGCAGTCATTAATTTGATTGTCCAATATTTCCCTTATGAGATAATGCCTCTCATAGCAAATGTGTACAGTGCGAGCTGAAAATGCATTTACAGCACTAAAAAAACAAACTTTTATAACAGCTAAACCAAACGTTTCCAATGTAAATTTCCACCTTTATATAGTGTAAAAAGACATCCTGAAGCCTGGGCAGTCATTAATTTGATTGTCCAATATTTCCCTTATGAGATAATGCCTCTCATAGCAAATGTGTACAGTGCGAGCTGAAAATGCATTTACAGCACTAAAAAAACAAACTTTTATAACAGCTAAACCAAACGTTTCCAATGTAAATTTCCACCTTTATATAGTGTAAAAAGACATCCTGAAGCCTGGGCAGTCATTAATTTGATTGTCCAATATTTCCCTTATGAGATAATGCCTCTCATAGCAAATGTGTACAGCGCGAGCTGAAAATGCATTTACAGCACTAAAAAACCAAACTTTTATAACAGCTAAACCAAACGTTTCCAATGTAAATTTCCACCTTTATATAGTGTAGAAAGGCATCCTGAAGCCTGGAAAGTCATTAATTTGATTGTCCAGTATTTCCTTCATGAGATATTGCAACACTTAGAAAAAGTGTACAGCGCCAGCAGACAATGAATTTTCAGCACTAAAAAAACGAAACTTCATTAACAGCTAAACCAAACGTTTCCAATGTAAATTTCCACATTTATAGAGTGTAAAAAGGCATCCTGAAGCCTGGGAAGTCATTAATTTGATTGTCCAGTATTTCCCTTATGAGATAATGCCTCACATAGCAAATGTGTACAGTGCGAGCTGAAAATGCATTTTCAGCACTAAAAAACCAAACTTATATAACACCTAAACCAAACGTTTCCAATGTAAATTTCCACCTTTATATAGTGTAAAAAGACATCCTGAAGCCTGGGCAGTCATTAATTTGATTGTCCAATATTTCCCTTATGAGATAATGCCTCTCATAGCAAATGTGTACAGCGCGAGCTGAAAATGCATTTACAGCACTAAAAAAACCAAACTTTTATAACAGCTAAACCAAACGTTTCCAATGTAAATTTCCACCTTTATATAGTGTAGAAAGGCATCCTGAAGCCTGGAAAGTCATTAATTTGATTGTCCAGTATTTCCTTCATGAGATATTGCAACATTTAGAAAAAGTGTACAGCGCCAGCAGACAATGAATTTTCAGCACTAAAAAAACGAAACTTCATTAACAGCTAAACTAAACGTTTCCAATGTAAATTTCCACCTTTATATAGTGTAAAAAGACATCCTGAAGCCCGGGCAGCCATTAATTTGATTGTCCAATATTTCCCTTATGAGATAATGCCTCTCATAGCAAATGTGTACAGCGCGAGCTGAAAATGCATTTACAGCACTAAAAAAACAAACTTTTATAACAGCTAAACCAAACGTTTCCAATGTAAATTTCCACCTTTATATAGTGTAAAAAGACATCCTGAAGCCTGCGCAGTCATTAATTTGATTGTCCAATATTTCCCTTATGAGATAATGCCTCTCATAGCAAATGTGTACAGCGCGAGCTGAAAATGCATTTACAGCACTAAAAAACCAAACTTTTATAACAGCTAAACCAAACGTTTCCAATGTAAATTTCTACCTTTATATAGTGTAGAAAGGCATCCTGAAGCCTGGAAAGTCATTAATTTGATTGTCCAGTATTTCCTTCATGAGATATTGCAACACTTAGAAAAAGTGTACAGCGCCAGCAGACAATGAATTTTCAGCACTAAAAAAACGAAACTTCATTAACAGCTAAACTAAACGTTTCCAATGTAAATTTCCACCTTTATATAGTGTAAAAAGACATTCTGAAGCCTGGGCAGTCATTAATTTGATTGTCCAATATTTCCCTTATGAGATAATGCCTCTCATAGCAAATGTGTACAGCGCGAGCTGAAAATGCATTTACAGCACTAAAAAACCAAACTTTTATAACAGCTAAACCAAACGTTTCCAATGTAAATTTCCACCTTTATATAGTGTAGAAAGGCATCCTGAAGCCTGGAAAGTCATTAATTTGATTGTCCAGTATTTCCTTCATGAGATATTGCAACACTTAGAAAAAGTGTACAGCGCCAGCAGACAATGAATTTTCAGCACTAAAATAACGAAACTTCATTAACAGCTAAACCAAACGTTTCCAATGTAAATTTCCACATTTATAGAGTGTAAAAAGGCATCCTGAAGCCTGGGAAGTCATTAATTTGATTGTCCAGTATTTCCCTTCTGAGATAATGCCTCACATAGCAAATGTGTACAGTGCGAGCTGAAAATGCATTTTCAGCACTAAAAAAACAAACTTTTATAACAGCTAAACTAAACGTTTCCAATGTAAATTTCCACCTTTATATAGTGTAAAAAGACATCCTGAAGCCTGGGCAGTCATTAATTTGATTGTCCAATATTTCCCTTATGAGATAATGCCTCTCATAGCAAATGTGTACAGCGCGAGCTGAAAATGCATTTACAGCACTAAAAAAACAAACTTTTATAACAGCTAAACTAAACGTTTCCAATGTAAATTTCCACCTTTATATAGTGTAAAAAGACATCCTGAAGCCTGGGCAGTCATTAATTTGATTGTCCAATATTTCCCTTATGAGATAATGCCTTTCATAGCAAATGTGTACAGCGCGAGCTGAAAATGCATTTACAGCACTAAAAAACCAAACTTTTATAACAGCTAAACCAAACGTTTCCCATGTAAATTTCCACCTTTATATAGTGTAGAAAGGCATCCTGAAGCCTGGAAAGTCATTAATTTGATTGTCCAGTATTTCCTTCATGAGATATTGCAACACTTAGAAAAAGTGTACAGCGCCAGCAGACAATGAATTTTCAGCACTAAAAAAACGAAACTTCATTAACAGCTAAACCAAACGTTTCCAATGTAAATTTCCACATTTATAGAGTGTAAAAAGGCATCCTGAAGCCTGGGAAGTCATTAATTTGATTGTCCAGTATTTCCCTTATGAGATAATGCCTCACATAGCAAATGTGTACAGTGCGAGCTGAAAATGCATTTTCAGCACTAAAAAACCAAACTTTTATAACAGCTAAACCAAACGTTTCCAATGTAAATTTCCACCTTTATATAGTGTAAAAAGACATCCTGAAGCCTGGGCAGTCATTAATTTGATTGTCCAGTATTTCCCTTATGAGATAATGCCTCACATAGCAAATGTGTACAGCGCGAGCTGAAAATGCATTTACAGCACTAAAAAAACAAACTTTTATAACAGCTAAACTAAACGTTTCCAATGTAAATTTCCACCTTTATATAGTGTAAAAAGACATCCTGAAGCCTGGGCAGTCATTAATTTGATTGTCCAATATTTCCCTTATGAGATAATGCCTCTCATAGCAAATGTGTACAGCGCGAGCTGAAAATGCATTTACAGCACTAAAAAACCAAACTTTTATAACAGCTAAACCAAACGTTTCCAATGTAAATTTCCACCTTTATATAGTGTAGAAAGGCATCCTGAAGCCTGGAAAGTCATTAATTTTATTGTCCAGTATTTCCTTCATGAGATATTGCAACACTTAGAAAAAGTGTACAGCGCCAGCAGACAATGAATTTTCAGCACTAAAAAAACGAAACTTCATTAACAGCTAAACCAAACGTTTCCAATGTAAATTTCCACATTTATAGAGTGTAAAAAGGCATCCTGAAGCCTGGGAAGTCATTAATTTGATTGTCCAGTATTTCCCTTATGAGATAATGCCTCACATAGCAAATGTGTACAGTGCGAGCTGAAAATGCATTTTCAGCACTAAAAAAACAAACTTTTATAACAGCTAAACTAAACGTTTCCAATGTAAATTTCCACCTTTATATAGTGTAAAAAGACATCCTGAAGCCTGGGCAGTCATTAATTTGATTGTCCAATATTTCCCTTATGAGATAATGCCTCTCATAGCAAATGTGTACAGCGCGAGCTGAAAATGCATTTACAGCACTAAAAAAACAAACTTTTATAACAGCTAAACTAAACGTTTCCAATGTAAATTTCCACCTTTATATAGTGTAAAAAGACATCCTGAAGCCTGGGCAGTCATTAATTTGATTGTCCAATATTTCCCTTATGAGATAATGCCTCTCATAGCAAATGTGTACAGCGCGAGCTGAAAATGCATTTACAGCACTAAAAACCCAAACTTTTATAACAGCTATACCAAACGTTTCCAATGTAAATTTCCACCTTTATATAGTGTAGAAAGGCATCCTGAAGCCTGGAAAGTCATTAATTTGATTGTCCAGTATTTCCTTCATGAGATATTGCAACACTTAGAAAAGGTGTACAGCGCCAGCAGACAATGAATTTTCAGCACTAAAAAAACGAAACTTCATTAACAGCTAAACCAAACGTTTCCAATGTAAATTTCCACATTTATAGAGTGTAAAAATGCATCCTGAAGCCTGGGAAGTCATTAATTTGATTGTCCAGTATTTCCCTTATGAGATAATGCCTCACATAGCAAATGTGTACAGTGCAAGCTGAAAATGCATTTTCAGCACTAAAAAACCAAACTTTTATAACAGCTAAACCAAACGTTTCCAATGTAAATTTCCACCTTTATATAGTGTAAAAAGACATCCTGAAGCCTGGGCAGTCATTAATTTGATTGTCCAATATTTCCCTTATGAGATAATGCCTCTCATAGCAAATGTGTACAGCGCGAGCTGAAAATGCATTTACAGCACTAAAAAACCAAACTTTTATAACAGCTAAACCAAACGTTTCCAATGTAAATTTCCACCTTTATATAGTGTAGAAAGGCATCCTGAAGCCTGGAAAGTCATTAATTTGATTGTCCAGTATTTCCTTCATGAGATATTGCAACACTTAGAAAAAGTGTACAGCGCCAGTAGACAATGAATTTTCAGCACTAAAAAAACGAAACTTCATTAACAGCTAAACTAAACGTTTCCAATGTAAATTTCCACCTTTATATAGTGTAAAAAGACATCCTGAAGCCTGGGCAGTCATTAATTTGATTGTCCAATATTTCCCTTATGAGATAATGCCTCTCATAGCAAATGTGTACAGCGCGAGCTGAAAATGCATTTACAGCACTAAAAAACCAAACTTTTATAACAGCTAAACCAAACGTTTCCAATGTAAATTTCCACCTTTATATAGTGTAGAAAGGCATCCTGGAGCCTGGAAAGTCATTAATTTGATTGTCCAGTATTTCCTTCATGAGATATTGCAACACTTAGAAAAAGTGTACAGCGCCAGCAGACAATGAATTTTCAGCACTAAAAAAACCAAACTTTTATAACAGCTAAACCAAACGTTTCCAATGTAAATTTCCACCTTTATATAGTGTAAAAAGACATCCTGAAGCCTGGGCAGTCATTAATTTGATTGTCCAGTATTTCCCTTATGAGATAATGCCTCACATAGCAAATGTGTACAGCGCGAGCTGAAAATGCATTTACAGCACTAAAAAAACAAACTTTTATAACAGCTAAACCAAACGTTTCCAATGTAAATTTCCACCTTTATATAGTGTAGAAAGGCATCCTGAAGCCTGGAAAGTCATTAATTTGATTGTCCAGTATTTCCTACATGAGATATTGCAAAACTTAGAAAAAGTGTACAGCGCCAGCAGACAATGAATTTTCAGCACTAAAAAAACGAAACTTCATTAACAGCTAAACCAAACGTTTCCAATGTAAATTTCCACATTTATAGAGTGTAAAAAGGCATCCTGAAGCCTGGGAAGTCATTAATTTGATTGTCCAGTATTTCCCTTATGAGCTAATGCCTCACATAGCAAATGTGTACAGCGCGAGCTGAAAATGCATTTACAGCACTAAAAAACCAAACTTTTATAACAGCTAAACCAAACGTTTCCAATGTAAATTTCCACCTTTATATAGTGTAGAAAGGCATCCTGAAGCCTGGAAAGTGATTAATTTGATTGTCCAGTATTTCCTTCATGAGATATTGCAACACTTAGAAAAAGTGTACAGCGCCAGCAGACAATGAATTTTCAGCACTAAAAAACCGAAACTTCATTAACAGCTAAACTAAACGTTTCCAATGTAAATTTCCACCTTTATATAGTGTAAAAAGACATCCTGAAGCCTGGGCAGTCATTAATTTGATTGTCCAATATTTCCCTTATGAGATAATGCCTCTCATAGCAAATGTGTACAGCGCGAGCTGAGAATGCATTTACAGCACTAAAAAACCAAACTTTTATAACAGCTAAACCAAACGTTTCCAATGTAAATTTCCACCTTTATATAGTGTAGAAAGGCATCCTGAAGCCTGGAAAGTCATTAATTTGATTGTCCAGTATTTCCTTCATGAGATATTGCAACACTTAGAAAAAGTGTACAGCGCCAGCAGACAATGAATTTCCAGCACTAAAAAAACGAAACTTCATTAACAGCTAAACTAAACGTTTCCAATGTAAATTTCCACCTTTATATAGTGTAAAAAGACATCCTGAAGCCTGGGCAGTCATTAATTTGATTGTCCAATATTTCCCTTATGAGATAATGCCTCTCATAGCAAATGTGTACAGCGCGAGCTGAAAATGCATTTACAGCACTAAAAAACCAAACTTTTATAACAGCTAAACTAAACGTTTCCAATGTAAATTTCCACCTTTATATAGTGTAGAAAGGCATCCTGAAGCCTGGAAAGTCATTAATTTGATTGTCCAGTATTTCCTTCATGAGATATTGCAACACTTAGAAAAAGTGTACAGCGCCAGCAGACAATGAATTTTCAGCACTAAAAAAACGAAACTTCATTAACAGCTAAACCAAACGTTTCCAATGTAAATTTCCACATTTATAGAGTGTAAAAAGGCATCCTGAAGCCTGGGAAGTCATTAATTTGATTGTCCAGTATTTCCCTTATGAGATAATGCCTCACATAGCAAATGTGTACAGTGCGAGCTGAAAATGCATTTTCAGCACTAAAAAAACAAACTTTTATAACAGCTAAACCAAACGTTTCCAATGTAAATTTCCACCTTTATATAGTGTAAAAAGACATCCTGAAGCCTGGGCAGTCATTAATTTGATTGTCCAGTATTTCCCTTATGAGATAATGCCTCACATAGCAAATGTGTACAGCGCGAGCTGAAAATGCATTTACAGCACTAAAAAAACAAACTTTTATAACAGCTAAACTAAACGTTTCCAATGTAAATTTCCACCTTTATATAGTGTAAAAAGACATCCTGAAGCCTGGGCAGTCATTAATTTGATTGTCCAATATTTCCCTTATGAGATAATGCCTCTCATAGCAAATGTGTACAGCGCGAGCTGAAAATGCATTTACAGCACTAAAAACCCAAACTTTTATAACAGCTAAACCAAACGTTTCCAATGTAAATTTCCACCTTTATATAGTGTAGAAAGGCATCCTGAAGCCTGGAAAGTCATTAATTTGATTGTCCAGTATTTCCTTCATGAGATATTGCAACACTTAGAAAAGGTGTACAGCGCCAGCAGACAATGAATTTTCAGCACTAAAAAATCGAAACTTCATTAACAGCTAAACCAAACGTTTCCAATGTAAATTTCCACCTTTATATAGTGTAGAAAGGCATCCTGAAGCCTGGAAAGTCATTAATTTGATTGTCCAGTATTTCCTTCATGAGATATTGCAACACTTAGAAAAGGTGTACAGCGCCAGCAGACAATGAATTTTCAGCACTAAAAAAACGAAACTTCATTAACAGCTAAACCAAACGTTTCCAATGTAAATTTCCACATTTATAGAGTGTAAAAAGGCATCCTGAAGCCTGGGAAGTCATTAATTTGATTGTCCAGTATGTCCCTTATGAGATAATGCCTCACATAGCAAATGTGTACAGTTCGAGCTGAAAATGCATTTACAGCACTAAAAAACCAAACTTTTATAACAGCTAAACCAAACGTTTCCAATGTAAATTTCCACCTTTATATAGTGTAGAAAGGCATCCTGAAGCCTGGAAAGTCATTGATTTGATTGTCCAGTATTTCCTTCATGAGATATTGCAACACTTAGAAAAAGTGTACAGCGCCAGCAGACAATGAATTTTCAGCACTAAAAAAACGAAACTTCATTAACAGCTAAACTAAACGTTTCCAATGTAAATTTCCACCTTTATATAGAGTAAAAAGACATCCTGAAGCCTGGGCAGCCATTTATTTGATTGTCCAATATTTCCCTTATGAGATAATGCCTCTCATAGCAAATGTGTACAGCGCGAGCTGAAAATGCATTTACAGCACTAAAAAACCAAACTTTTATAACAGCTAAACCAAACGTTTCCAATGTAAATTTCCACCTTTATATAGTGTAAAAAGACATCCTGAAGCCTGGGCAGTCATTAATTTGATTGTCCAATATTTCCCTTATGAGATAATGCCTCTCATAGCAAATGTGTACAGCGCGAGCTGAAAATGCATTTACAGCACTAAAAAAACCAAACTTTTATAACAGCTAAACCAAACGTTTCCAATGTAAATTTCCACCTTTATATAGTGTAGAAAGGCACCCTGAAGCCTGGAAAGTCATTAATTTGATTGTCCAGTATTTCCTTCATGAGATATTGCAACACTTAGAAAAAGTGTCCAGCGCCAGCAGACAATGAATTTTCAGCACTAAAAAAACGAAACTTCATTAACAGCTAAACCAAACGTTTCCAATGTAAATTTCCACATTTATAGAGTGTAAAAAGGCATCCTGAAGCCTGGGAAGTCATTAATTTGATTGTCCAGTATTTCCCTTATGAGATAATGCCTCACATAGCAAATGTGTACAGTGCGAGCTGAAAATGCATTTTCAGCACTAAAAAACCAAACTTTTATAACAGCTAAACCAAACGTTTCCAATGTAAATTTCCACCTTTATATAGTGTAAAAAGACATCCTGAAGCCTGGGCAGTCATTAATTCGATTGTCCAATATTTCCTTTATGAGATAATGCCTCTCATAGGCAAATGTATACAGCGCGAGCTGAAAATGCATTTACAGCACTAAAAAACCAAACTTTTATAACAGCTAAACCAAACTTTCCAATGTAAATTTCCACCTTTATATAGTGTAAAAAGGCATCCTGAAAGCCCCGGAAGTCATTAATTTGATTGTCCAGTATTTCCCTTATGAGATAATGCCTCACATAGCAAATGTGTACAGTGCGAGCTGAAAATGCATTTTCAGCACTAAAAAACCAAACTTTTATAACAGCGAAACCAAACGTTTCCAATGTAAATTTCCACCTTTATATAGTGTAAAAAGACATCCTGAAGCCTGGGCAGTCATTAATTTGATTGTCCAAAATTTCCCTTATGAGATAATGCCTCTCATAGCAAATGTGTACAGCGCGAGCTGAAAATGCATTTACAGCACTAAAAAACCAAACTTTTATAACAGCTAAACCAAACGTTTCCAATGTAAATTTCTACCTTTATATAGTGTAGAAAGGCATCCTGAAGCCTGGAAAGTCATTAATTTGATTGTCCAGTATTTCCTTCATGAGATATTGCAACACTTAGAAAAAGTGTACAGCGCCAGCAGACAATGAATTTTCAGCACTAAAAAAACGAAACTTCATTAACAGCTAAACTAAACGTTTCCAATGTAAATTTCCATCTTTATATAGTGTAAAAAGACATCCTGAAGCCTGGGCAGTCATTAATTTGATTGTCCAATATTTCCCTTATGAGATAATGCCTCTCATAGCAAATGTGTACAGCGCGAGCTGAAAATGCATTTACAGCACTAAAAAACCAAACTTTTATAACAGCTAAACCAAACGTTTCCAATGTAAATTTCCACCTTTATATAGTGTAGAAAGGCATCCTGAAGCCTGGAAAGTCATTAATTTGATTGTCCAGTATTTCCTTCATGAGATATTGCAACACTTAGAAAAAGTGTACAGCGCCAGCAGACAATGAATTTTCAGCACTAAAAAAACGAAACTTCATTAACAGCTAAACCAAACGTTTCCAATGTAAATTTCCACATTTATAGAGTGTAAAAAGGCATCCTGAAGCCTGGGAAGTCATTAATTTGATTGTCCAGTATTTCCCTTATGAGATAATGCCTCACATAGCAAATGTGTACAGTGCGAGCTGAAAATGCATTTTCAGCACTAAAAAACCAAACTTTTATAACAGCTAAACCAAACGTTTCCAATGTAAATTTCCACCTTTATATAGTGTAAAAAGACATCCTGAAGCCTGGGCAGTCATTAATTTGATTGTCCAGTATTTCCCTTATGAGATAATGCCTCACATAGCAAATGTGTACAGCGCGAGCTGAAAATGCATTTACAGCACTAAAAAAACAAACTTTTATAACAGCTAAACTAAACGTTTCCAATGTAAATTTCCACCTTTATATAGTGTAAAAAGACATCCTGAAGCCTGGGCAGTCATTAATTTGATTGTCCAATATTTCCCTTATGAGATAATGCCTCTCATAGCAAATGTGTACAGCGCGAGCTGAAAATGCATTTACGGGACTAAAAACCCAAACTTTTATAACAGCTAAACCAAACGTTTCCAATGTAAATTTCCACCTTTATATAGTGTAGAAAGGCATCTTGAAGCCTGGAAAGTCATTAATTTGATTGTCCAGTATTTCCTTCATGAGATATTGCAACACTTAGAAAAGGTGTACAGCGCCAGCAGACAATGAATTTTCAGCACTAAAAAACGAAACTTCATTAACAGCTAAACCAAACGTTTCCAATGTAAATTTCCATATTTATAGAGTGTAAAAAGGCATCCTGAAGCCTGGGAAGTCATTAATTTGATTGTCCAGTATTTCCCTTATGAGATAATGCCTCACATAGCAAATGTGTACAGTGCGAGCTGAAAATGCATTTTCAGCACTAAAAAACCAAACTTTTATAACAGCTAAACCAAACGTTTCCAATGTAAATTTCCACCTTTATATAGTGTAAAAAGACATCCTGAAGCCTGGGCAGTCATTAATTCGATTGTCCAATATTTCCTTTATGAGATAATGCCTCTCATAGCAAATGTGTACAGCGCGAGCTGAAAATGCATTAACAGCACTAAAAAACCAAACTTTTATAACAGCTAAACCAAACGTTTCCAATGTAAATTTTCACCTTTATATAGTGTAAAAAGGCATCCTGAAGCCTGGAAAGTCATTAATTTGATTGTCCAGTATTTCCTTCATGAGATAATGCCTCACATAGCAAATGTGTACAGTGCGAGCTGAAAATGCATTTTCAGCACTAAAAAACCAAACTTTTATAACAGCTAAACCAAACGTTTCCAATGTAAATTCCACCTTTATATAGTGTAAAAAGACATCCTGAAGCCTGGGCAGTCATTAATTTGATTGTCCAATATTTCCCTTATGAGATAATGCCTCTCATAGCAAATGTGTACAGCGCGAGCTGAAAATGCATTTACAGCACTAAAAAACCAAACTTTTATAACAGCTAAACCAAACGTTTCCAATGTAAATTTCCACCTTTATATAGTGTAGAAAGGCATCCTGAAGCCTGGAAAGTCATTAATTTGATTGTCCAGTATTTCCTTCATAAGATATTGCAACACTTAGAAAAAGTGTACAGCGCCAGGAGACAATGAATTTTCAGCACTAAAAAACCGAAACTTCATTAACAGCTAAACTAAACGTTTCCAATGTAAATTTCCACCTTTATATAGTGTAAAAAGACATCCTGAAGCCTGGGCAGCCATTAATTTGATTGTCCAATATTTCCCTTATGAGATAATGCCTCTCATAGCAAATGTGTACAGCGCGAGCTGAAAATGCATTTACAGCACTAAAAAACCAAACTTTTATAACAGCTAAACCAAAACTGGGTTTAGCTAGTCAGTAAAACACTCTTTATAGTGTAGCAACGTTAGTAACGCTAAATTCTTACCTAGTTTATGAGACGAGTGCTGTACTTGACTATTTTTTGTAATTTATTTTTTTTTTTTTTTTTAATGCTTTATAGAGCAAATTGCACCTATGACAGTTGTTATTACCACAGAAGCCATCTCAAATGGTTGCAAACTCTGAGGGTGACTTTGAACCGGAAGTCCCGCCTCAATCGTCATCTGATTGACAGCGGAATCCTGGAGCCAGAGAAGAGAAAAGAATCAGACACGAAGTTGAAGAAGCGAAAAAAAATAAACATCGAATCTTAAAGTTCTCGCAACGAGGGTGACTGTTGGGGTCTGGAGAAGTGACCGGGAGATGGGGAGCCCCGTATTTTGGTCTTGGTAAGAGGGTAACTCACTTGATGTTGACGAGGGAACCTATGCCGCTATGCTATATACCGTCGTGAGAAAACTACGGCCTGGGGGCCACATGCGGCCCGTTAAACGTTTTAATCCGGCCCGCCGAATTTGAAAAAAAAAAAAAATAAACCTTGTTAATGTTTTATTTTCAAAATAGTGTGGTTTTTCAAAGACAAGCTTTTGTTCACTTTCATTTAAAATTAAATGTTTTTTTTTTCTCAGATGAGATGAGGTTACCAAAACACTCCATCCATCTGCTCCTGGTCCAGCCCCTCTGTCAAATTTTAGAACCCATTGTGGCCCGCCAATAAAAAAGTTTTCCCACCCCTGCTATATACTATAAACTATGTTAATGTCGTCAGGCCATTATAGAGTATTTCTTCTGACATTTTGAAGGAGAAATAATACTCAACGTTTTATTTTTTTATGATGTTTGAGGCATTCTGACTGAAATACAGTTAAATTGAGGTTACCAGTAGTCATTTCCATTACCTGTAAATGTAAATTAGAATGTAACTTACTACAGTGAACCCTCGGTTATCGCGGTTAATGGGGACCGAGACCACCCGCGAAAACTGAAAATCCGCGAAGTAGCGGCGCACCTTCAAAAATGCTTAAAAAAAAAAAGTGCGAAGTAGCGGCACACCTTCAAAAATGCTTAAAAAAAAAAAGTGCGAAGTAGCGGCGCACCTTCAAAAATGCTTAAAAAAATAAATAAATAAAATAATATATATATATATATATATATATATATATATATATATATACGGGTAGAGAGAGAGAGGGTGAAATTCATGTTATAACAAAAAAAAAAATTATTAAAACATTTTTTTATTCCCCAGCCATTATTTTTGTATTTATTCAATTACTTCTTTTTGTATTTATTTAATTACTTCGACTTTTACCTGCTGGTACGCCGTCCGGTGTGCCCTGGCATTCTTCATTTATTTATTCATTTATTCATTCATAACTGACAGCCTCGCGCTCCGCTCATGCCCGGGCGGAAGGTGTTCCTCTTCGGCTTAACAACCACGCACGCCGGCCGGTCTCCTCCGGAGCTCTCGCACGGTCCCGAACGGAGCGAAATGTCACCCCGCTAGTGCCCGGGCGGAAGTTGTTCCTCTTCGGCTTAACTGCCACGCACGCTGGCCGGAGCTCTGGTACGGTCCGAACCGCGCGAAACGTCGCCCCAAATCGTGCCCGGGGGAACGTGCTCTTCTTTGTCCACTCTCCTCTTCGCCCACGTTCTTCTTCGGCGCACGCCGGCCGTCTAACCACTCCAGCGCCCCGTCGTGCCGCTCGGCGAAACTACAATGCCCCCGAATATTTTTTAGACCCGCGAAGCACTGAACCCGCGAAAGGTGAACCGCGAAGTAGCGAGGGTTCACTGTATTGCAGCCAGATACCTATAAAATGTCATTTAATTTGCACTGTTTTGATCGCCACTGTTTTGCTCATTGAACAACAAATGAAAAGATGAATCATACACAGTGTTTGTAAAGATAATTGTCAATGTTTTATTAAATGAAATTCCAATGTAAAATTGTGTAATATTGTGTTATATAATGGGTCTACAACATACATTTCTCACAGACAAGTAGAGCTTTTTCTCATGAAATGTGTTGAAAAAAAACTAACATTTGAACATTGTTTTGCGTTACAACATCCGTGTTTACTGGTCATAAATTATTAACTTAAGTTTAATATACACTACACGAGCTGGGTAGCCACCACGCCTCAACCACCATAACAAGTTCGCTAACCCTTTAAGTCGAACGAGGTAGCTAACATATCGGGTTCAATTTGTACCAAAAATATGCTGTTGTGCCTTGTGTCTCTGTATATGTCGTCATGACGTGTCATTTGACAAAGCCTTGTGTCGATGTTAGTTGTCGATGTAACAGTCTTTGTTAGATGTCAATGTATGTCTATGTTAGATCTCAATGTGTCGATGTTAGATGTCAATCTATGTGTCTATATTAGATGTGTTTATGTTAGATGTCTATGTAAATGTTTGTTAGATGTCGATGTGTGTAAGATGTCTATGTAAAGGTTGGTTAGATGTCGATGTCTATGTAAATGTTTATGATGGATGTCGATGTGTCTGTTAGATGTCCGTGTTTGTTAGATGTGATTGTAATGGTTTATGTTATAGACGTCAATGTAAGTGTCAATGTTAGATGCCCATGCATGTTTGTTAGATGTCGATATATGTGTCATTGTTACATTTCAACGTAAATGTTGTTCGTGCAAGTTTCCAGTCCTCCAGCCACGTGACATCATGCGCGTCAAAGTGATAACTCGTACATTTCACGGAGGGAAAAAAAACAGACACCATTGGTAGTTTTGACCGGGAAAAAAAAATCATTTATTTTTTTCGAACACCTCATGTCTCTTTCAGCGTAAGAATAAACATGACACGACCAAAATAAAATATACCAACACAGGCAAATATTTAAGGAGCACTCAAGAGATACACTTCAGCTCATTTAATCCCACCTATTTTTACTAACGCAAACCCTTCAATTCTAGCGCCCACAGAATAGTGTGCTATAATGCTATAAAAATATGGAGCCTTTACCTGACAGCGTTTGAATATAACTGAATTCCCATTGCTCACGAAAAACTGAGAAACTAAGAACAAACATTTCAAGCACAAGCTTGACTTGACTTCAACAGTTCTATTTTTTCTTTTGTGACAGCTCAGACATCAAAATAATGCTTTCCTTCTATAAAATAAAAACAGCATGACAAAAGGTGCTGAAATAAACTATATACGGAAGTGCGTGAGTGACAGTGTGTGCATGTGTTTTTGCAACGCATGTGTACACCCCGCCATACAAATTACACAATTCGTTGGGTATGTGGTATACACTTAAAAACAATTGCCTTGGAGCAAGTGAACACAACACGTCTCACACTGTATACATGCTGTAGAAGGGCTGGGCGATATGACCTCAAATCAATATCGCGAGAAATCGAGCAATTTTACCTCGATAACGATAAATGCACAATAAATTCCCACGTGGACTAAAATCAAAATAAATGCAGGAATTGCATATTGACTGTTTTTTTTATTGACCAACTGGTACACTTTACTTTCAATGAAAAATAAAAGTACAAAAATCATTTGTATGAACATTCCAAATAGCTTGCAGGGTTCGCGGTTAACTTTAAAAACTGCTTGCCCATAGGGCAAGTGCCACTAAAATTTGCCTTGCCCGAGTGGCCAAATTACTTGCCCGACTTGGGCAAGTGACAATTTTTTTTCTCTAAGAATAAAATGTTTATGGTTGTAAAATGTGCGCCACAAATGTAAATAAACATATAATCTGATAAGCATAAATTAATCTTGTTTTCATCGTCAACCATGAAACCCTACTCACAAGAGCAAATGTATCATCCTGTGCAGTTATTGAAAATGTTAATTGTAGTTTTAATAATTAACAAATCTGCATGTTAAATTGGGAAAATGATATTACAGCAATCCAGATGATCAATTTTAAGTCCAGGAGAGCGTATTAATTGAGGAATCACATGAGTAAATTATGAGTGTGGCAAATTTGTGTATTCCTTTAAGACCAGTGCCTGTGGTGCTGCCTCCATAAGTTTCATAGCATAAACAGAACACAGTCACTGACACTATGTCAGGTCACATCATGGAGCTAATGAATTAACAGCCAATAATCAAATATTACTCCCTTCCTTACTCACAACTGAATTGTCTACTTAAAAATATTCGAGCTATTTTAGTCATGTCAGAGGAATCCGAAATGTTCGGATTTGAACGAACTCGTCGCCAATTTTCGGCCAAAATATCGTAGGTTTTTGTTGTGTTTTTCAAACTTCAAATGAGGATGCTACGACAGCGAGTTCCAATACTGCGGGATTTATTGACGTCCACTTTAACTCGACATTCACTGAACTAACTGATCCCCGTAGCGCCCGCCCATTGCCCCCGATAAGGCCAATGGACCATACCAAAACATAAGGGGTTGTCTGGGTTAAACCATCACCATACAGTGCACACAAACAGATCACACCACCGTTTTCGTCAAAATTAAAGATATTTGGCTGCTTTAAAAAATGCTTGCCCGGTCGGGCAAGTTGCCCATAATTTTACCTTGCCCGTGGCCAAATTTCACTTGCCCCGGGCAATCGGGAAGCGGTTAACCGCGAACCCTGAGCTTGCTTTGCATGACTTGAACAATGTCACAAAGAAAAAGGGTACCTCTTGCGAAATCTTTTTCTGCAAATAGATTGCGCCAAGATGCTCTCATGATGTAAATAATGGCAAATAAAAAAACGCTAAATAAAATGAAAGAAAATGTCAATGCAAGCCAAATAAACAAGTGGGTATTATCGGGGAAAATGTGCCGTCTCGAGTACTCTGCTGCGCAGTCGCCACTTGTCATCTATGTAATGCACAGTTAGGCTCAATCAGGGATCCATGTTGCGACCCGACCACAAGTCGGATGTAGATGCAAAATGCTTGACATGTCTAAGCTCCCGGCCCGATGTAGTCCATATCGGGAAATACGGCTTTCATGAAGCGTTTAAATCCTGTGCGCGCCACGTAACTAGAGGAGCTTTATCTTTAGCTATGTGCTAAGCTATCGCGTCCACCTCTGAGACGTTCTCTCGTATGGTGTCGCCTCCGTTCATGGGCTGTTGTCACTTGTCGAACCTTGCTTCTCACTTTGAACTTTCAGCACAGCATGGTTGTGTTGTGGGTGGTGAGAAAGCTTCTGGATTTGAATCGCCAGCAACGAGAGCGACAGACGGGTGGAGTCACATGACTAGAGGCGCTGTAGCGGTCTTAAAGGGGCATGAACATTGCCGCAGACAAAAGGCTTTTCTTTTTTTATTCATCGAATTTACCGACATGGGCAAAATGATTTCGGTCATTGTAATAAATTTCGGTAACGGTAAATTTTCGGTTTATCGCCCAGCCCTATGCTGTAGCATGGCTTTTTTTGCCGTGGGTGTCAAATATTTTACTTTGTTTTCAGAGTGCTTACAGACCTCTTGGTTTTGCCTCAAAATAATTGTCTGCAAAGCAGTCTGTGCCATCCGCATCATTGATGTGCAGGAGTAGCTTGTTGGTAATAAATAGCTGCAAGAAGTCCGCTGTTTGCCGCAGCATCCAGTGGTCCAGCGCTCGCAGTGAAAGTCTTGTCTGGCAGCCCGAACCATCCCCAAACATTTCGAGATGCACGCCCACTAAATTCCAGAAATATAAACATGGACAAACTTGACATTCTTCCAGATTCTGTCTCTTTGCATTGTTTTGAAGTTACTCCTGCAACTTTTCCACTTCTTCGATCCTCCCCATTGTCTGAAAAAGAAGTGTATATTTTGATTTGAAATAATGACCTCAACATACCAATACATTTGTTTATCATCTGAACTGGATTATTTTGAAACAACATTTGGGTTGGACATCTGGGATTTGTTGTTGTGTATATTCAGAGTAATCCTTTTCTTGTATATAGCTAAAGCAATAGTCGCTGGCCTTGAAAATGGGTACAAGACTTGACCAAATTAAGATGCCATAAGGTCTAATTTGCCCCTTCTCTACCACAACTGATTTAGAGGCCATTAGTAACAGATTTGAGAAGACCACTTTTAAAGATATGAAGCCAGAGCTCGGCACCGGACCCATTTTAATTATTTATTATAATTTTAATGTATTATTGAGCAAATGACACAATATGTCAGTAGTGATTACCACAGAAGTCATGTCAAAATAGTGCAAATTCTGAGGTCGACTTCAAATCAGACAGGCGGAGACGAGCGCCAGAGAAGAGATGAGAATCAGAAGAGATGTTGAAGAAGCTAATAACAAAAAAAACAAAAAAACACATCAAATCTCCATGTAGTAGCAACGGGGATGGCTCATGGGGTCAGGAGAAGTGAGCGGGAGATGGGGAGTATGAGGTGCCGTTGGGGACAAAAGTCAGGAATCGCTTCACACTTCTGAAATGCACTCTTACACACCAGTGAAATTGTTGTTGCTCATGCATACTTATGAAACGCTATCATACATACGAGTGAAACGCTCTCATACACACTAGTGAAATAGTTGTTGCTCATACACTCGTCAAATGCGCTCATACACATAGGTGAAACATTCTCATACACACCAGTGAAAGGCGCTCAGGCACAATTGTGAAATTATTGTTATTCATAAATACAACTGAAACATGCTCATGCCCATACACGAGTGAAATGCTTTCATACAAACACCCACACTGTTGAAAATGCTGTCATGAACACAAGATCGCTTACAAATACTAAAATGTAAAAATTAATCATTTATTTAGCAGGGATGCATGGTGGGCGACTTGTTAGCACGATGGTCTCACAATGCAGAGGTCGCGGGATTGATTCCGGCTTTCCTGTTTGGAGTTTGCATGTTTCCCACACGCCTGCGTGGGTTCTCCGGTTTCCTCCCACATTCCAAACACATGCATGGCAGGTTGTTTGGACACCCTAAATTGGTGTGAGTGTGAGCGCGGATGGTTGTTTGTCTTTGTGTGACCTGCGATTGGCTGGCAACCAGTTTAGGGTGTACCCCACCTACTGCCCCAAGATAGCTGGGATAGGCTCCAGCACCCCCCGCAACCCTTGTGAGGAGAAGCCGTACAGATAATGGATGGTGGGATGGCATTCATAATGGACGGCCGCCACGGTGGGCGACTTGTGAGCACGATGGTCTCACAATGCAGAGGTTGTGGGATCGATTCCGGCTCCGGCCTTCCTGTGTAGAGTTTGCATGTTCTCCCAAGCCTGCGTAGTTTTCTCTGAGTTCGCCAGTTTCCTCGCACATTGCAAAAACATGCATCCATTTACTCTGATGCCAATGTTTTCTGTACCTTATGGCAGATTTTTCTCTTTGCCGAAGACTATTAGCACTTGTAGAGCGAGGACCTGTGCCACAGTCGTCAACTGCACCCTAAAATCTGATCATTTTGTATTTTAGACATTACACACTACACAGTTAAAGATGGTCCAAAAAAGAAAAATTGATTAATGTATTTCAACTTACATAATACTCTTTAAAGAGCTGACCAGCTCATTCCCAGAGGTACGTATTGGGGCGTATTGGTCGTCTTTACAGAAGACTCCAGGAGGTAACTCAGGTTTGACCTTCAGCCACAACAGAGTGTTAGGTGTGAGCGCTTCCAAGTCGTTGAGGTCGGAAGATGTCCTTGTGATAGGCCTGCTGTTTATAACTGCTTCAGCCTCACCAAGCAAGGTATATTGACTTTCTTCACCCGAAATTTGTTCTTTTACAGTGACATTCAGGATTTTTCTCACAGACCAAATAAGTCGCTCACAGCTTCCTCCGTGGTGGGAACCTGCTGGGGGATTGCTATGCCACTGAATACCTTTTTGCAGCAAGTGTTTCTCGATTTACTTAGTGTTCCATTCTTTGATTGATTTCTTCATTTCACTGTCAGCTGATCTAAAGTTGGTTCCGTTATCAGAATACATCTCTCTCACTTGTCCTCTTCTGACAAGAAATCTTCGGATTGCGTTGAGACAAGCATCTGTGTCACGTGAAGATGCAATTTCCAGATGTACGGCTCGTACAGCGAGACATGTAAAAATCACGCCGTATCTCTTTACTTGTCCTCTAACCCTACTTACTTAGAATGGACCAAAATAATCAACGCCAATTCTCTTGAAAGGCGGATCGTCAGGTAGCACTCTTCTGATGACTCTAGCAGCTCGAGGTATCCAAAACTGTTGATGCAGATTAGCCATCATGTGGTTCCTTCCAGCGTGAGCTGTAATCTCATGAATGTATCTCAGGACTAGCTTTGTGTTATGTGAATCCTTGGCAAGATGGCTTGCTGTTTTGCTGTTTCAGGCATGGCTGCGTGGCTCAACTGTCCACCAACCCTCATGACACCATCTTGAAGTACTATATTGAACTTGTAAAGTGGGCTACTTTTCTTCACCCTTTTTTGTATTTCAAATATGGCTAAATCTTTTTTGAAACTTCGCCTTTGACAGTATTTCACAAGTTCTCTTTCTGCTTTATCCAAGTCGTCGCAGGTCAAATACTTTCCTTTGACAGTTCTCTTGAATAAATTCATCTTGCCTTCTTCACCTAATGTGATTAACTCCTTTCTATTTTCCTTTACTCTGTCAGTAAGTCTTTCAGCTTTAGAAACCAGGCTACGGCCTGCTTCAATGCTGTCCAAGACGAATAATGGTTCATCCACTGGCCCAGAGAATCTTTGGGCTACAGTGACTGAATTACATGCACTTGAGTCACTCATTTGACCTCCAGGTCATTAATTGGTAATTTGAAGTGGTTTTTGTGTTTAACTAAATTCCTGGACACTGCCTGATTTTTTTCAGAGCTGTACAACCACTAGAAAGGGTGGTTCCCACAATGTGAGTTTTGCTCAGGTGGCCCAACAATGTCACAAAAACAAGTAGGGGTGTGTGTGTGTGTTTGTATAAGCTACATGTTGGGGACCAACATCGGACAGCACACCCACTGTAGGGGACCAAAATTTTTGTGGGGACCAAAAATCTGGGCCCCACAAAAAAGAGCATTGAATTCAGTGATAAGAAGCTCAGGGGGAGGTCCTGTCAAAGTTTCAGGGCTTCCCAGGAAGGTCACAAAAACAAGACGAGTGTGCTAGAAATGTGTGTGCGGAAAAATTACTCAGGATCGCTGTCTAGTGGTCGGTCCCGGTACTGCACTTACGCACACTTCACACACTCGGCTGGTCTGCGCATGTGCAGGACAGTCTGCTTTATGTCAGGCAGCCACCCTCCCCTCCCCCACAGCCCAACCCGAAAAATTGAGATGTTAGTTAAGTATTTATTCCTATTATTGAGTGAGATTACATATTTTTACTTGGCAGCTGGCACAACAGCTAAGCTTGGAGCACAGTTATTGCAAAATAAAATAAATAAACAGTAACAACAATAACGATTGTTAATATTGTTATACTTTATAGCGTAACCTATTTATACTAATTTTCTGTATGCAATTTCAAGTGCAACTAATATAGTTGTGCATATAGATAGCCACCAAACTCCATACATTAGATAAAAATAAGAGCCACGATGTTAACCAATTAACAGTTCAAGAAAAAAGCAGACATCCAAGAACTTGCTTTGTTACTTTTGCGTGGCCAGAACTACAAACCCCAAAGCAGAGCAAACCCAAAACATCAGAGAAAGTACAATACTTTTGTCAAGGAGTGGTGCTGCTGCTTTGCGATCGCTGCCACCATAGTGAACGCGCTCCCACATTCGTGCACACGCACACATGCCACACACCTGTTTTCCACGTCCTGTCAGTCCACTCCGTCGGTCCGCATTTATTTCGTTGGTCAGCCATCACGGTTGGGTGCGCACTAGATCGCTGTTAAACCATCTTCTACGCCACAGTCCTCGTGTTCAACAAACATTTCTCCCGAATTCGCCTACCATGCACAACTCTCCACTTTCAAACCGAGCGCCGCTGTTACTTCCGGGTTTTTAGCGCCAAGCACTTGACGCTAGCGTGTGACGTCATGGCGAAATACTAGGTTTTAAAATAAAAATTTTCTTTTTTTTGTACAGTCCAAGTGCATGGGGTTATGATAGATCGAATGAGTATACCTTTATGTACTCACTAACATTTATGTTGATCATAAAATGTTGTTTTGATGAAGAAAACTGTTATTTTTTAGAATCAATTGGCTTAGGGCACTTGGGCAAACTACGGCCCGGGGGCCACTTGTGGCCCGTTAAACGTTTCAATCCAGCCCCCCAAACTTGAAAAAAATTAAATGAATAAGCCTTGTTAATGGTTTATTTTCTAAATACTGTGGTTTTTCAAAGACATATATATTGTTGTAATGCTTTTGTTCACTTTCGTTTAAAATTAAATGTATTTTAGGACTCATTGTGCCCCCCCCCTCCCAATCAAAAAGTTTGCCCATCCCTGGCATAGTGGATGGGCCGAGGAGTTTAAAAGGCACACATCATGCATTTTTCAGTCAGTTTTAGCCAGGGCTTGGTATGGGGAAGACCAGCTGGTTTACATGTAATCATTAAATTTTCCCAAGTTTTATTTAAGTTAATTGGACAAAACAAAAAAAACGCAATATTCTTCTGCCAGAGAGTATGTAATATTCTTCTGCCATTTTATTGTAGAGGGCCATTTTGAGCCCCTAACAATATTATTCAACCAAGAGATCATGAGTCGTCGCCCACTTACTTTCTGAAGTCAGCTGGGATGTCACGGCTGTGACCCTCGTGAGGATAAAGTGGTTCAGATGGAAAAGTAGGACTAAGGGCTTTTTCTCAGGTTTCCATGCGCAAATCCATGTATATTAGGTTAATTGGAGACTCTAAATTCTCTACTCATCAAATGACATTCGTGACCCTGATGGATAGATAAAATAGATTATTAATCTGCCATGGGAAGTCCAAGGTGTCTGGTAGAAAGAAATGCATTCATACACTCATTACACAGTCAACCAAGCAAAGACACAAAGCCTAGGGCAGGGGCGGGCAAACTTTTTGATTGGAGGACCACAATGGGTTCTAAAATATGACAGAGGGGCCGGACCAGGAGCAGATGGATGGAGTGTTTTGGAAACCTCACCTCATCTGAGAAAAAAAATACATTTAATTTTAAATGAAAGTGAATAAAAGCATTCCAACAATAATATTTGTCTTTGAAAACCACAGTGTTTAGAAAATAAAACATTAACAAGGTTTATTCATTAAATTTTTTTCAAGTTCGGCGGCCCGGATTAAAACTTAACGGGCCGCATGTGGCCCCCGGGCCGTAGTTTGCCCTCGCCTGGCCTAGGGCATAAACACATACATGTAATATCCAATCCGCTTATTCTCACAAGGATAGCGTGCTGGAGCCTACCCAGCTGTCAACGGACAGTAGGCGGGGCACACCCTGAAGTGGTTGCCAGCCAATCGCAGGGCACGCAAAGACGAACAACCATCTGCGCTCAAACTCACTCACAAATGCAACCTCCACACAGGAAAGCTGGGTCCCGGGATCGAACCCTGCACCTTGGGACTGCGAGCCGGATGTCCTAACCAGTCTTAACTCATTAAATACCAGCCATTTTCACTGGAGCAACCCGCTCAATCCCAGCGTTTTCCTGGGTTTTGACTAATATTGCAAGGCCCACAGAATATAGTATTCTAATGCTATATAGACATGGAGCACACCCGAAGAAAGATGAGACTCTCTTCTTTCAACAGAAAAAAATGTTTGTTCCTATCTTTTTCCATTCTTGAGCAATCGGCATTTGAAAATAGCTAAATTTCATGAAAACTCCAATCCCTGGGGAAAAAACTGAGAAAATGAGCTTTTTGTAAACTGATGCATTTTGACCATAATTTGAATTTTGACACTATTATTTATGGCTTTTATGACACCTCTAACATCTAAATAATGCATGCCTTCTATAAAATAACAAAAAAAAGCACAAAAAATGTTTTTGATAAAATAAATTTATTTGCACATAACACTAAACGACTGAACTGTTGAACTATGTACAAAAATGAAATACATCAGTGTCATACATACTTTTTTTTTGTGTGATATAAAATAAAACAGTTGCCTTGATGCAAGGGCACACAACATAGTTCACACCACATTCTTGTTTCACTCCGTTTGCCTTTGCACAAACAGACCCGACACTTTCGTTGTGGTCTGGCTTTGCTGGTCCGTGGAAAATAGGCGAGCTTGTGTTTGTCCACTGGGGTTTGTGTGAAAATAATTGTCTGGGAAGTGATTGCTGGCATCCGCGATGTGCTGCAGAAGCTCATCCGTGAGAAACAGCTGCAGGAAATCAGCTGGCTCCTCAGACTCCAAATGGGCAGCGGCATTCAGTGGTCCAGGGGTTGCTGTAAAGTCGATTTTCCTCGGTTGCCATCCAGTGTGACGCCATCCGGAACCACTGCTTCCTGATGCACAACCTGTAAATTACAGAAATACAAACAATTGGAAATATATATTTATTGCTGCATTTTATTGCTGGCGTGTGAAGTTTCATATTATAATTTACCTTTCTTTACACCAACAAGACGAGGAGGAACTTTCTTGCCGCGGGATGCACAATCTGTGAATTTTAGAAAGTATGCATGATTACCACACCATTCAGTATTGTTGTTTCCTCGTCGGGGAGGAGATGCGCTCGCGCGTAACTGCACATTTACGCGACATTTTCTGCCCGCAAGATGCATGATATGTACAATAAAAGCATGAGGGCTAAAACCACATGTTCAATGGTAACTTGCGAGCGTTTACTTCCTCGTCGGCGAGGACTTACGCTCGCGTGTAATTGTGCAATAGGCGCCCGGACGAGAAAGTCAGCGAGCAAGCTTGCGTCTAACTGCACATTTACGCGACATTTTCTGCCCGCAAGATGCATGATATGTACAATAAAAGCATGAGGGCTAAAACCACATGTTTAATGGTAACTTGCGAGCGTTTACTTCCTCGTCGGCGAGGACTTACGCTCGCGTGTAATTGTGCAATAGAGGCGGCCGGATGAGGAAGTCAGCGAGCAAGCTCGCGTCTAACTGCACATTTACGCGACATTTTCTGCCCGCAAGATGCATGATATGTACAATAAAAGCATGAGGGGTAAAACCACATGTTCAATGGTAACTTGCGAGCGCTTACCTCCTCGTTCGGGGGGATCTGGTGAGGACTCTCAGCTGCTTTGGCTATTGTCCGAAGGCAGGCGATGCAGGCCGCAAGGCACGCGCACCCTCTTTAGACGCCGTTTTGTTGTGACGACGACGAAGCGTCATCCTCTCAACCAAAGCGTCTCCATCGCCTTGATGCTTTTAGGAAGCTTTTTTTTTACAAAAAAGCATTCCTCGATCGTCATTTGCTTGGAGGATTTCATTGCTAACGCTACTAATGCGACTGCTGCTAGTGCTGCCGATGCTGCTGCTACCCACGCTGCTCTCCACACTTATAAGTCTACCCCAGGATCCCGCCCCCCCATTTGTACCTCTGGCGCAGATTCAAGGCGGATCTTTTGCACCTCTGCCCCCTGCTGGGTGATTTTTACATGATTCACAATGCGGACAAGGCTGATTCTCAGTCAGAGGTTGCATCAGACCCTTATGTACACTATGACGTAAAAAAGACAGGAAACGTACTTATACGTCTTTGGTAGAGGGCGCCATTGCATTAAAAGACGTCTTTGTACGTCTAAGGGAGTAAATGAGTTGAACAAAGTACAGGGTCCTTCACCTGACTACAGATGATCTTCTGGGGACTTTATTTGGTTTTAATCACTTTTGGGGTCTGTATCTATGCACACTCCCTGGTTTTGCTACCTTCCCGGGTACCACATACACACTGCTTAGTTTCTCTGCCTTCGTGGGTACCACATACATATTGCTTGGTTTCTCTGCCTTCCTGGGTACGACATACACACTGCCTGGTTTTGCTACCTTCCTGGGTACCAGTCACACAAACGTCAGACGACTCAGCACATACCGACTGTCTCAGCACTACACACTTTCACTCCAAGGCAGTGCTGTGAACCAACTTACTGACAAGAGGTAGTATTTAGAATTTTAAAAAGTGCTTGAAAGGTTTTGTTCATGTAAAACCAACAGATTATGACATTATTATTATTATTTAAATCAGTATTAAACAGCATCAGCATAGGTTAAAGATATTATACAGACTATATACGATAAAAAAATACTAAACCACCCTTGCTTTTCCGTCATTTCTTGTATAAGTTAACACACAGATGTATAACATTTGTTTATACAAATATAACGATTAAAAAGTAGCTGATTAGAGTTTTAATTTTGTATTCATTAATCTGTAATAAAAATGGACATATTTTGGTTAATAAAATTAACAAGAAATAAAAGTAAAGGGTGTTCTAATACTTTTTTCAAGATTGTCCTAACATACATTTAATGTTTACAGTATATGTCTTCGGAAGAAGCGCAGCATTAGATTTTTTTTTTTGTTCTCTCTCTTTGACTTCTGAATTTGAATTTCTGTCACAGATGTGCTTGAATTCTATTTTGGATGATTTGTGTTAAACTGCACAAATATTTGAAGAGCCATAGAATTCAAGAATCACACCAGTGCTGCTACTCCTCCGAACGGGTGAACGCCCTTGATTAACAACCTGCGTTGAGGTGGCTTTTGAGATTCGTGGTGTGGGAGAAAAATCTCTGAAGGCATTCTTAGACTTCAAGAGAGGGTCCACAATTTTCAAAGATTCACTTCCGTCTGAATCAGAGGCCTCACTTGTATCCGGAATATATTCATCTCCACTGTCATCTGAGTTGGAGTAATAATGCTTATCCATTCCAAAGTCAGCCTGTTTTTTTAATCTAAAAAACAACAACAACAACGAAATATAAAGGATAGAAGGCAGGAGACCAATAAAATATATGCAATTTGCTTGTAAGATTCCCTGAAATCTATATGGGTTGTTTACCTGTATACTTTTGGTCCTCCTGAGCCTTGGGATAGTAATATGGTCTGGGTCTGAGGCACAAAGTTCAGGGGCAGGATTTGACAATGATTCGTCAGAATCTGTGTCGTTATTCCAAGGAAGATTCAGCCCATATTTTTTGTCCAAGGGAGGAGACTGGGTTGCATCAGAGTCCAAGAGAAAATTGAGAACCCATTAAATACTTAATCCCCAGAGGAATCTGCACAGAAAAAGGTCTTAATTCTATTTGAAAAAAAAAAAAACTAAAATATTGATGAATGATATGACAAAATAATGTAATAACAAAATTAGAATGATTTTAGGAAATTATTTGCAAAACCAAAACATTGTGGTACGATAATAATGCATATAATTATTCTACGCAGCTATATTTAACAAAAACACTTAATTGACCGTAACAAAAAGCTCCCGGGAGGAAAACTACATTAAATGTTTTTTTAACAGGGCAGTGAAAATATTGGAAAATAAAAAAAATAATGAATAAAATAATATGAAAAAAGAATTCAATGTGTATCGATGGACCCATATGAAATACTTATATCGCTATGTACTTATCAGCCATATCGCCCAGCCCAATATGTAACTGCAACTTCAAAACCTCGGGCCATAACAGGATTGTAACATGGGATGCATATCTTCATTCCTAAATTTGTAGATCCCGAGGAGGCTGCTCAATGGTCCTGGTAATGTAAACCTCAACCAATTCGGTCACAGCCAATGTTCTCCATCCTTGTTAAGAAGTTTTGAAATGATTTAATAGATATACTATTGCAAACTATACCAGAATTTTATACATTTTAAACTTTTGATCACAATTTTACCTATTTTCTAAAAATCTGAAGAATCCACATGCCAAATCACCTGCTGTGGACACATAGGTTCTGTTCTGACAGATAATTCAGTTACAGGTTGTGTACTTAAAGCCAATAAGAGGGCAATGCAGCAGTCGACAGCCTGACGAAAGCTTAAGTCTCCCAATGAGAGAACTGTAGTGGCTGGTAGGTTCTTAGATTGTAACATAGTAAAGACATACACTACGCATAACTGTATATCATATGATGATGAGGGAAAATATTATTAGCTACGATTTATGTCCAGATATATTAGAAAACTTGTCCAACCAGCACAGGTCTATCTAACTGTAATTTTAACATCTCAAGACACGACAGGATGACCACATGATACGCATACCTCCTTTTCAGAGTCTGTCAAACCTTGAGAAGGCTGCTTCGATGTTCTGGTGGCATCAACCTCAGCCGATTCAGTCATTGTCGGTTGTCCTCCATCCTAATGAACAAGTTGAATATTAATTTAATGAATTAAAAAAAAGAAAATGGATCAGAATTTTACACATTTTAACGAACAAGTTCACGAATGAAACAAAACCAATTACTTTAGCGCATGACAATTAATCTTCAGTAGAGATATGTTGTGACTGATATTTCAGTCACAGGTTGTCTTTTGAACGCCACCAGGGCCGCAATGGAGCACAGGACAGCCAAAAGTCTTCTTGTCGGACAGCTGTAGTGGCTGGTAGGTTCTAAGATTATAACATAGTAAAGGCACATACAACTCCTAACTGTATTTCATATGATAATGAAGGAAAAGATGATTAGCTATGATTTATGTCAACAATAAAAATGGCTCTACGGGGTCCCCACGAACGCAAACCTGACAGTTGGGTGTCAGATGGCCAACATACCTGACTCGCAATTCAACTCAACTGGACCCCACAACACAAGAAAAAGCTGAGTGAGCCTCAAACCAGACATACACATTCACTGACAAATATCCTGTGACACCAGATATATTAGAAGTCTTGTCTAATCAGCACACGTCTATCTAACTGCAATTTTAACATCTCGAGACACGACAGGATGAGCACACGATACGCATACCTCCATTTCTGAGTCTGTAAAGCCTGGAGGAGGCTGCTTCGATGTTTTAGTAGCATCATAAATTTATTGAATTAATTATATTTGAGGTTGGATTAGATTTTTACACATTTTAAGCCTTAGCCACCCAAAACAAAACATAAGCTCATGAATGAAATAAAACTAATTAATTTCGCCCATGCCAATTAATCTTCTGTAGACACGTGTTGTGACCAGTGTTGTTTTTGGCAGGCATTTTAGATTTTGTCCAAGTCATTTGGACAAAGTGCTGATTTGTTTACATCACATTTAGTCATCCCAATTCGTTATAGTTTTAGTCCAGTTTTAGTCAACGAAAACTAAAAAAAGGGTTTTAGTCCAGTTTTAATCGACGGAAACGCAAAAAAAGTTTTACCCTAGTTTTCGTCAATTTATTCACAAAGGTTTTAGTCCAAGCGGCACGGTGGCCCAACTGGTTAGCATGATGGCCTCACAAT
The DNA here is from genome assembly GCF_059441095.1 of Idiotropiscis lumnitzeri. Taxonomy (NCBI): domain Eukaryota; kingdom Metazoa; phylum Chordata; class Actinopteri; order Syngnathiformes; family Syngnathidae; genus Idiotropiscis; species Idiotropiscis lumnitzeri. Next base: position 392,344 of record NW_028283680.1, read on the forward strand.
ATTGAGGTCGTAGGTACGATTCTGGCTCCGGCCTTCCTGCGTGGGTTTCCTCTGGGTAATCCGGTTTCCTCCCATATTCTTAAAACATGCATGGCAAGTTGCTTGGACACTCTAATTGCCCCGAGGCATGAGTGTGAGCATGGATGGTTGTTCGTCTATGCATGTCCTGCGATTGGCTGGACACCAATTCAGGGTGTACCTCGCCTACTGCCGAAGACAGCTGGGATAGGCTCCAACACCCCCCGCGACCCTAGTGAGGAGAAGCGGTACAGATAACGGATGGATGGATGGATGGATGGGTTTAAGTCCATTTGAGTTAAAACAAGGCATTCAAGGTTTCCACCCAATAACAAAGACTTTTGGATGGACTACTAAGGATTCTTCATTACAAACAGAAAAAAGTGGCAACAGTGGAATCAATACTCACTGCTCCAAAATAAGCAGAGAAGCAAAACATTTTGTTGGGCAACTGTTGTGGCTTTATTTCACTAAAAGCAACATAAAATAATTTATGAACCACATGCTAACAATTTTGTCTAGTCAACGAAAAAAATTCATGTACATCACGTCATGTTTTCGTCATAAAAGAACCTCGTATAGCTTGTCATCGTCATTAAAAAAGGGGCGTTAACGAAGTATTTTCGTCATAGTCATCAGTGACGAAAACAACACTGGTTGTGACTGATATTTCAGTCCCAGGTTGTCTCCTGAACACCACCAATTGGGCAAGGGCGCGCAGGAAAGCCTGGGGTCTTCTATTTTTACAGTATAGAAAGGCTAAATATCAAATTGAAACAGTGTTTTATATCATGAATATACAGGGTTGGTGCTGGTTCTGGTAGGGAAACCACAACATAAAGATGTCCTTAATTAGTCCCACAATGGGGATATTTGCAATATGGCATATGATGGCCTAACAGGGCCACCGCCCAGAAAGGAGTAACGCAGAACTTTGTAATACTGTCACTCCCTGACCAGTTCGTTGTTCCTGCAGAGCCAAACTTTGACTCAGACCCACAAATTTGAATTACAGATAGTGGACAATGGAGAACTCCCCCAGTCAGTCATCATGTTCAACTTCCATAGAAACTTCACATACATTTATTAGATTGCCAAACTAATTGGAAACTACATCACCAGAACACCACAAGTGGGCTCTGTTATTGTACTTAAAGATGCATCTTACAAACCTGTGTTCTCCAAGGCCAGCTGGTCCATAGTCTTAAGTTATTTCTTCGCCAACATCAATGTCTCGGAGCGCAAACAGACAGAGGTGTGGTCTGTCCTCTGTTGTCATCTTCTTCATTTTACAGTTGGGGTGCATGTGGTCATCATTAACCAGTCTTCCCAGACTGCCATCTTCTTGAGCTGCATCAACACTTAAAATAGATTAAAAAAAAAAAAAACAATTATTCAATCAATGTCAGAAATTAATCTTTGAGACAATCTTGTGTACACAAAACATAAAAATAGGAAATCCACAATTTTAAAATCTAAATCAAATCATACAAGAAATTTCTATTGGAATCAGACCCTATTAACAGCTTGTCTTTGAGACTTCATGATCTATATTTTCATTTGTACAGATTCAACGCATGAATAAAAGTAATTATACATTTTTGCTTAGAGAATGATTTTTCCCCTAACACTTATGGGATGAGTATGTGTTTATTTTTTTTAAATAAAAACAAAAATAAGATAACATCTCAATCTTTGCCTCACCTCCAAGTTTTTTCTTGCCGGCGGAAGTCAAACAAAAAGACAGTGCCTCTTCCATCCATCTTCCTGCGTTGAGATTCATCAGAATCTATCAATTTTCCTCTGTACTCCATAATAAAGAATAAAGTCGTCTTTCCTGAAAGGGGCCTTGGTAAATACTCCTCGACCTAGTTAACAGGGAAATCAAGTTAGCTTCGTCATATTTTTAAGCACACAAATAAGGAGTCATCATATTCATTTGGGCCACTATACTAATGTAGGGTGGTTTGAAACATTGCTTCTTGTGAGGGATAGAGCAGAGCCCTTCTTTATGATTTTAAAGGAACAGACCAGCCAAAATTCATTTTCCAGCATTGCATTAGCCAGTATGTATTAGGACTGAAAGTACAAATGTCAATTGCACCTGGTTACGTAAAAAAAAAACTTTAAGATTATTTAGTTTCAAAACAATGACATACACTGTACACAGTCATATTGGATCGCGTCACGTGATCTCTGTGACGTATTACGTGCTTTACACTAGACTATCAATATCGGACTTGTTCACCGGTCTATTGTGGTATAAAAATGCCGGAGGGCGTCATCAAGTACAGCCTTAATTTAGATAGAACTCCTACCATCAGGTTTCACACTCACTGAAATAACTTGAAACTGACAAAAGTGGCAAAAGAAAAGGTCAAGACACTCTTAATGTAAAATAACCACTTAAAAAACGATGTCAGCTTGGTTATCAGAAAACAATAATATATCTTAGCAAAAGCGTTAACATCATACCTTTAAATTAGTTTATATACTTCGCTTCTAACTCTGCAGTCTTGTCCAGACCCTTGACTGCATGTTCAATAGTATCCTGCTTTGGGGACTTCCTGCATCTCAGGGAAGGCATTGTTTATTCTATAAAGAAAAAAGACAGTATTGTGTTGAGAATTATTAATACTATGGGCTAAATGGAGTTTTAACAATATCAGTGTAAGAAAAATAAATTATAAATTAAAAAAATATCAATTCCTCCATCCCAATTAACGATTTCAACCATAATAGTTTATATTGAAGTTTAAACAACAGACACAGACAGATTTATGCAGTGTGACTACAAAAATCTTACCAAAATTGCATTCACAGTAACCTTTGCTTTAAGAATCATGTAATTAACCAGTGAACATCGTGTCTTACACAAAAATTAATGACAGAAATTATCATGGTACTTGCATTCTGTTGTTCTATAACAAAAGTGCAAGCTGTTAGCTCCGCAAAGCTAACGCAACAAGCTAGCGTCCCTCGTGCTCACATTCAATGCAAACCTGACCACCGGATGACAATACGCGTCGGTTTAGTTCTTTAAATGAGTAAAAGCACCATGACGTTTTATAATTATTCAATGCTTAACTGGAGCTCGTCAATTATGTCGATGTAGGAGCACATGTTTGCTAGGCCAGTGTTGTAGGCCCACATCCATGGTGCTACTTTGTATAGTGTTTTCCACACAACTATCTCTAACTATGAACAAATGCACTCGACGCATGTTTTGAAAAAAACCCAACGAAAAACACTTACCTCTCCGTTTCAACAGCAGTTCGAACTTCGAAGTGGTGATATTCTCCAGCGTTAAGCACCTGCTCGAACTGCGAATAGGTCAAATTCAACAGCGTCTTTTTTCTGTCTTAATAAGGACGCGATGAGAGGAGGAGCGCTTGCCTTTTCGTCAGCACGCCCCGCGCGGGTGGTGCTGCTTTATCACTCTCTATCTGTGCCCGCCCGCCGGCACGTCGATAGAAAAATAATATTCCTTCAAACATTACTTTCATCTTCTTAACGTTTTGTAGTGAATTTAACAGGTTCACCACTTTTTTCAAATACACCAATGGAAAACAGGTCTTAATTGAGGAAACATACAAAGAGCGTCTCACAAACACCTTATGATGAGCAATGTAATTTGATCACGTTTTTTGTCACTGCCTGGACGTTGGGTTCACTGGCCTGGTGGCAGTGGCTTGTAGACACTGTCACTGAGTGGGAACGGATCTCAAGGTGGGTCAAACTAACCCAAGCAGTGGATCGGTCCGTTTTTTAAATTTATTAATTTTTTTATTTTATGTATTTATTTATTATTTAATACAAGGGCTTCGGCTCACTACCAGTGGGCGGGACCAAAGAATTTGGGTTTCCTTTGAGCTAGGAGGCAGTCAAAGGCAGTCCAATCCCCGGCAACATAAAGCGCCTAGCTCTGGGGACATGGAATGTCATTTCTCTGGTAGGGAATGAACCCGAGCTGGTGTGTGACTAGACCAGTGGTTCTCAATTATTTCCTGTCATGCCCCCCCTACCAAGAAGAAAACAATTCGCACCCCCCCACCACAATTTTCTTTTACATTTCGTACTAATGTACATGTTCTTTGCATATTAATGTTAGATTGTCAATAAAATATCTTACCTTAACAAAGCTAAATTGATAAAAATAAAATATCATTTTGAGAACGACTATTGTGAGGATCTCGAAACTCAGTACTCTGTGGTGCTAATATTGATGAGATGATAAATATGTTGAAGCCACAGAACAAAAAGATTAGATATTGTTTGGAAATTAATGACGTACATAAAGGAATATCAGCCTTGATTGGAGTACATTACTGCATTTAAATTTTTAATAAAAATGAAACAATTATTGATGTTATGACCACTATGAAGAATTTAAAAAACAATATATAGGGATAATTATAGTTTTCATTTTGTTATGTGTAGTCTGTTCATGTTGCATTATTTTTATGACAAAGACGATGGTTAATCGTAGGTTTGTTGCCCAAATGTACCATTACAACCTGATTAATGTTGAGAATGACGAACTCAAACTGGACACTGAAACGTAAAAACACATGGACTTCTTGCCCCTGTCCTCACACGTGCACACACACACACACCATACACGAAGATCCGGGAGGTAAGGACGGCTGTCCTACAGGATGCGGATGGAAGAACAACTGCAGCGGAACAATGCCAGGGATGTCTGGAGGGGCCTGAAGACCATCTCAGGCCACGGACAAGCAGGTAAGACCCAGAAGGGGGGGGGGGCTTCAGTGGGCAAATGAGTTGAACCTATTTTTCAATAGGTTTGATCAAATGTCTGACCCCGCTCAGGCTTCCCTGATGCAGCCCCCACCCACCCCTCCTGCCACTGCGAACAAGACCCTCTCTCCCCCTCTCTCGCCCCTCTCTCTCTCCACAGGCTCCAGTTCCCAGCCTCATCAGACAACCACCACTTCCTCCTGCTCAGCCTTGTTCCTCACAACATCTCAGGTGAAGAACCAGCTGAGGAAGATGAAGGCGAGGAAGGCGGCAGGCCCAGATGGGACCAGCTCCCAGCTCCTCAAATCCTGCGCAGACCAGCTGTGTGGAATCGTCCAGCACATGTTCAACCTGAGCTTGAAGCTGGGCAGAGTCCCCCAGCTGTGGAAAACATCCTGCCTGGTTCCGGTTCCAAAGACACCCCATCCGAAGGAGCTCAACAACTTCAGACCAGTGGCGCTGACGTCTCATCTGATGAAGACCCTGGAGAGACTGGTCCTCGTCCATCTGCGCCCCCTGGTCAGCTCCTCAATGGACCCACTCCAATTTGCATACCAGCCTGGCATCAATGTGGATGATGCCATCATCTACCTGCTCCACACTTCACTCTTCCACCTGGAGAAGGCGGGGGGCACGGTGAGGATCATGTTCTTTGATTTCTCAAGTGCTTTCAACACCATCCAGCCCGCCTTATTGGGAGACAAGCTGGAGCAGGCGGGAGTGGCCCACCACCTCATCACATGGATTCACAACTACCTCACAAACCGGCCACAGTACGTGAGAACACAGGACTGTGTGTCTGACGTGCTCCTCTGCAGCACGGGAGCGCCGCAGGGAACTGTGCTGGCTCCCTTCCTGTTCACCCTCTACACCTCGGACTACAAATACAATTCCACAACCTGTCACCTGCAGAAGTTCTCTGATGACTCTGCGATTGTCGGCCTCATCACTGACGATGACGATCGGGAGTACAGAGGGGTTACGCAGGGGTTCGTGGACTGGTGTCAGCAGAACCGCCTCCAAATCAACGCTGGGAAATCCAAAGAGCTGGTGGTGGATTTCCGCAAGCGTCGGCACTCTCCACCTGCAATATCCAGGGAACAGACGTTGAGAGGGTCTCAACTTACAAGTACCTGGGTGTTCATCTGAACAATAAACTGGACTGGAGCGACAACACAGACGCTCTCTATAGGAAGGGTCAGAGCAGACTCTTCCTACTCAGGCGGCTGAGGTCCTTTGGCGTTCGGGGAACACTCCTCAGGAACTTCTATGACTCGGTGGTTTCATCAGTCATCTTCTATGGAGTGGTCTCCTGGGCAGGAGGCATCTCGGGCCGAGACAAAAAGAGACTGGACAAACTGGTGAGGAGGGCCAGCTCTGTCCTGGGCTGCTCCCTGGACTCTGTGGACTCAGTGGGGGGCAGAAGGATGACGGCAAAACTGTCATCAATGCTGGACAAACCAGCCCACCCATTCAATGACACTCTGAGAACACTTTACAGCTCCTTCAGTGACAGACTTTTACACCCTCGCTGTACCAAAGAGAGATTTCGCCGCTCCTTCCTGCCAACTGCTGTCAGACTTTTTAACAAGAACATTGGGTCAGGCCTACAAACGGGAGGGCATTAGTGCAATTGTGCAGTCCTAGGATGCAATATTAACTACTACTGTACTTTCAGCCAAGGGTGTACTTAAATATTGACCAATGATGTATTTTGTTTACCATTACAGTATTCTTATTACAATACTTCTATCACTGTAGTATTTCTACCACTGCAGGATGTTCACTATTACAGTACTTTTATCATTGCAGTACTTTTATCATTGCAGTATTTTTCTATCATTGCGGTACTTTTACTATTACAGTACTTTTACCATTGCAGTACTTTTACCATTGCAGTACTTTCATCATTGCAGTATTTTTCTATCGTTGCAGTACTTTTACTATTACAGTACTTTTACCATTGCAGTATTTTCTATCATGCAGTACTTTTCTATCATTTCAGTACTCTTACCATTACAGTACTTTTATCATTGGAATATTTTTATGATTGCAGTATTTTCAATCATTCAGTAGTTTTTATCATTACAGCGTTTCCCCCTCCGTATAATGGACAAACATTAGGAGTGTTTCCTTACACTTAGATACGTTTATACTGTGTATATTTGCATGCTTTTTCTGAATGTCTGCTGCTAATGTTATACATTAACGGCTACATTACGCCGCCGACTCTGTGTGATCTATATCTTTGCTGCTGTAACACCTCAAATTTCCCCATTGTGGGACTAATAAAGGACATCTTATCTTATCTTATCTTATCTTATCTCTCCTACAACGAGGCAAGGGCCTCCACCAAGTCACCCCAGGGACAAGTTTTATTCCCTGATGGTCATCAAATTATGAGGATCTCATTCTACGCCGGAAGGGAGGAGGGGAATTTTTCCCTAATGTGAGGTTTTCGCTCCTCCACTGATGATCACACTGTTGTATGATTTCATTATGATGATCTGTCTTAAAGCCGTAAGGACATGATTTTTAAATCCACAACAGGGGGGAAATGTAAGATGGGCTGAGGATAGGTAATCAGTTTGTGTATTCATAATCATGTTTTTATACACTCATTAATGTTGAACACACACAGAGACACTTACTTGTTATTTTAACACACACACACACAGACACCGTATCCTGAAGATGTGTTTAGTTAAACTGACCTTGGGTTATGATTTTCTGCGTGCTGGAGTCCCTGGTGATTAGTTATTGATGCTTTAGTTAAACTGACCTTTATACCGTGAGTTATTGATGTTTTCTGTCTCTTGGTGATTAGTTGTTGATGCTTTTCTGTCTTCTGGTGATTAGTTATTGATGAGTTAGTTTCAATAAAAAGGCAGAACGGAGGGTGAGAGTCAGAGGGTGTGCGGGATTGAACTGGCAAGACGGCTGTTTCACCTCCTGGCTCCCTCTCCCATTCTGAATGGCACAAAACGAAAACTTTAGTAAGTTATTTCAGTCTAAAAAAGGCGTCAGGGCATTTTTAAACCGGACAGTAAGTCGCCACTGTCTTGGTTCCTTTTTGTGCCTTGACCCATACCGGAATTATTGAAAGGATGCAGTCCTATTTACAGGCCCCAGTGACACCCCAGGTTTCTGTTGTTTGTACGAGGGCGCTTAATAGGTACTGCTATTCACAATCGTCTTAGGCTGTTTCTTTGCAGAAGTTTATGGACAATGTGTAGTGCTGTAGGATGCAGTCTAGAGCATTCTTGACATTGAAGCTTTTGTTTCCAGCAACTGCTAATGCGACCGTGCATCAAACATGCAAAACACAGACCCTTGCTCCTCAAGAAGTCAATCTTATCCTTGTGATGCTTTCTCCTAAATTCCTTACCAATTGTGAGACTGTGTTGCTCTCCATTACAATTAGCACATGGTTTGGCAATAGCATCCACTGAAACAGGTTCTGCCTTTGGCGTGGTGGTTTTGTTGTTTTCCATCTTGGCGGGCACAATGACTGTTGTGAAGACTTTCTTTGATTTTGTTGTTTCTGTGTGTTGTGATTTTGTTTTCTGTTTTATAGAAATCTTTCGTGCTTGTCAACAAAATCCTTAAACTTCACTCTTCTATTTGTTCTTTCTTGGAGATTGCAGGCAAATTTTCTCCAAGATTCTATAAGTCTGTATGGAAGTTTGTTTGCCAATGCCTTTATATTAGCCATGTTGTCCAAGTCCTCCATGTAATTAACATCTGCCATTATGTTCGAACAGCCCATAAGGAATAATGTGAAAGACTGAAGTGCAACACCATCTTCAGACTTGATTGTTGGCCAATCCATGGCTTCCTTTAAATATGCTTCTGCTATCATGAAGTCATCACCATAAAACTCCTTCAAGATTTGTTTTGCTTTGGTATATCCTGTCAGAGGTTCCATATGGATGCAGCTCTTCACCAACTCATGTGGTTGTTCACTAGTATACTGCAGCTAAAATTGAAGATGATCACGGTTATCACTTGTACGGCCTTCAATCCCATGTTCAATGGCACCTATACAGGTTTTATAATGCAGAGGGTCGCCTGTAAAACGTAGGAATGGAAAGTTCGGGAAGAAGCGATGCTTTTTGACTCTTTGCTAAGTATTCTGCGACACTGGCTTGCTGTGAGATTGCGTGGCAAAGGCCATCAAGCACATGTCCCTGTTGTTCTCTACTTTCTGTCTGATGTGGAAATCTAGCCATTGGAATAGTCGAAGTGGGAGCATTTCAGGTCAACACTGCTTGTTGCTCTGATAGGCTGTGATGGTAATTGAATGTTTTTCCTTGTTTAAATTGTAACACACTCATCAGGAATGTGGATACCATCCTCCTGGGTATTTTCATATCTTCTCAAGACATCCAATTTAGCATCAGACTCAGGGAGTGCCGTTTGCATTGCATGCATTTCCTTCTTTGCTTTAATTGCAGCTTCTTCTTGCTCAAGTGCCAACCTTTGTTGTAAATCAGCAGCCTTTGCCTTTAAACATGCTCGTTCCATTTGAGCCTTTAATTTAATTGAAGACGTTGACAGAAGTGAGCTTCTGTCTGTTAGATTCTTTACTTCTACTTCTATGGGTGTAGTTAGTTGATGCAGATCTACTATCAGCAGGTGATATTTGTTTATTGCATCCTTCCTCTGCACGTTTCAAAACGTCCTTCTTCCATTGCTCACATTTCCATTAATTACATTTTTTGGATCAAACCAGTTATTTTGGTCATCGGCAAAATCCTCTTCAGTCTTTAAATTTTGCAGACCGGAATTGAGGTCCACAAATTCTTGCTCCATGCCGCTAAAGCAAACACGAACCTCAGTTTTTTACAGCGTCAACATTTGCATCATCCTCCATCAATTGTTCAATTTGACGTTGCATGGAGGTCAATTGAGCAAATTTGCAGCTGCGTGCCTGCATCCGTTTAGGCTTGTGATCTTCTACAGCTTTTCTCCGTCATTTTTAATGTCCGCTTTCCACTGTCTTGTTCCTCCATGTCAATCCACAATGAAGCAAACAAAAACGTCAAACTGACTGTAGCGTCTCAATTTGTAGGTCAGCCGAATGACGATCAAAGTTTTAAGCAGTTTACTCACGCACCTGTTACGTGCGCATCCTTGTTAACTCGCGATGCTTGTCAAGTATGGACGCATGCTAACAGCTAGCAGCTCATTGTCCCGACTGGAAAGTTGCTCCTTAGCTGTGATGTGCCTAGGGTTACACTATCTATCATTAACAAACACAGCCAGCCCTCCTCTTTCCTCTTACCGCTTTCCAGTGTCCTGTCCGCAAGTAGTATTTGGAAGCCGTCAAATTCCACAACGGTGTCCGGCGTTAGCTCTGTTAGCCATGAATCCGTGAACATCAGCAAGCTAGCTCATTGGAAGTTCCTCTCGTGCCGCGTTAGCGCTGTTAGCTCGTCCATTTTCTTGGGAAGGTATCTAACATTTCCCATAAAAACGGACGGGAGGACGGGGTGGTCACGCCTCCTCTTTGCCTGGCGTTTCGCCCCCGCGCGACATCCCCCGTCTCTTCCTCCTCAACTCGTGGGGGATATCGGGTCTCGCTCCGGGAGTCGGCACGGGGTTAGCACGAAGTGCTAACAGCTGATCTCTTGTGTAAACGATTGATCCGTAGCTCCCAGTGACATCTCCGGACACGATCACGCAAAAAACAGCCCTCAGCAGCAATAAAACCACCGCAATTTGGATGTCCATTGCTGCGATGAGGTAAAATAAATAAAACTGGGTAAAGGGAAAAACACGCGAAAAAGGCTCAAATAGTGAGCCGTGCTGCTCTAGCAGGTAGCCACTCGCGTGGCGACGGAACCGGAAAAACAAATGTGGTCCCATCAAAATCTGATTGGATATTTAAAAATAAAAGCGTGAAAATTTGCTTATTTGTCTGTCGTCACCAATGATTAAAAAAATTAAAATCATTACAAAATCCTCAAGCTATCGTGATACCAGACGAGTTCTGCGGGACACCAGACCACCCCAGTTGTCCACAAAAAGTGGTCACTTCAAAATTTGATGTGGCATTTCAAAATAAAAAAATCACCTGAAATATGCACTGTGATCAACACTGATTTAAAAGAAAAATCTTTAAAAAATATCCTCAAACTATCGTGATACCAAACCAGGACTGGGGATACTAGACCACACCGGCTGTCCACCAAAAGTGGTCACATCAAAATGTGATGTGGCACTTCAAAATAAAAGTAGCCTGAAATTCGCTTATTTCACGGTCATCACCACTGAGTTAAAAAAAAACATAGCTCGAGCTTTCGTGATACCAGACCAGTTTTGTGGGACACGAGACTACCCCAGCTGTCCATAAAAAGTGGTCCCATTGAAATCTAATTTGTAATTTCAAACTAAAAGTTGCCTGAAATCTGCACATTTCACTGTCATCATGCCTGACTTTAAAATTTCATTAAAAAATATCCTCTAGCTATGGTAATACCAAACCAGGTTTGGAGGACACTAGACAACACAGCTTTCCACCAAAAGTAGTCCCATCAAAATGTAAGGAGGCATTTTAAAATAAAAGAGCTGGAGCTGTCGTAATACCAGACTAGTTTTGTTGGACACTCGACGACCCCAGCTGTTCATCAAAAGTGGTCCCATCAAAATCTGGTGTAATTTCACAATAAAAAAAAAAACACCTGAAATATGCACATTTCATTGTCATCAACACTGATTTTAAAATAATCATTTCAAAATACCCTCGAGCTATCGTGATATCAGACCCATTTTGGGGGACACTATGCTGATGATACGCAATTATACATGCCGTTGGATATAACGAATCCGTGTGATTGCTATAAATTAGAGGCATGCCTTGCCGAAATTAAACTATGAATGTCTTTCAATTTTTTGCGTCTTAACTCAGATAAAACCGAGATGCTGATCATTGGACCAGCGCGTCATCGGTACCTTTTTCAAAGACACCACTATGAGTATCGATAAATTGCCCAAAAGGATTCAACAAGATCAATGTCTAAAGTCATTTTTGGCCAATTTTCAATCAGATTCGTTAAAAGGGCACCGTGCAGTACGTCAAAATGTAAAAAATTATAATTTTTGTCACCACTGGGTGGTGCAAGGTGGTCGCTGCTCAGGCCCTAATAATAATAATAATAATAATAATAATAAAAGTAATAATATTTTCTACAAAAACAATAGGGACCTCGCAGCCGTCGCAGCTCGGGCCCTAATAACAATTTCTACAAAAACAATAGGGACCTCGCCGCGGTCGCTGCTCGGGCCCCAATAATAATTTCTACACAAAGTCCATTGTGGTGACCCGCCCCCTTTTAAGTAAATTCAAAATGGCCGACTTCCTGTAAAACCTAGCTCATTGCTCCAAGAGACTATTTTGTAGGTCTTGGTCTTATACATACAGTGAACCCTCGCTACTTCGCGGTTCACCTTTCGCGGGTTCAGTGCTTCGCGGGTCTAAAAAATATTCGGGGGCATTGTAGTTTCGCCGAGCGACACAACGGGGCGCTGGAGCGGTTAGACGGCCGGCGTGCGCCGAAGAAGAGCGTGGGCGAAGAGGAGAGTGGACGAAGAAGAGCACGTTCCCCCGGACACGATCGGTGGCGACGTTTCGCGCGGTTCGGACCGTACCAGAGCTCCGGCCAGCGTGCGTGGCAGTTAAGCCGTAGAGGAGCACCTTCCCCGGGCACGGGCGGTTCCAAGCGGCCCCTAAGTTTAACCGAATGGAAGCTCCGGAGGAGGAGGGCATGCTCGCGTCACAGTAAGCCGAAGAGGAGCACCTTCCCCGGGCACGGGCGGTGCCAAGCGGCCCCTAAGTTTAACCGAATGGAAGCTCCGGGGGAGGAGGGCGGGCGTGTGTCACAGTTAAGCCAAATTGGAGCACCTCTTCTGCCCGGGCACGAGCGGAGCGCGAGGCTGTCAGTTATGAATGAATAAATGAATAAATAAATAAAGAATGCCACCTTTCATTTCACAGGGCACACCGGACGGCGTACCAGCAGGTAAAAGTCGGAGTAATTAAATAAATACAAAAAGAATGGCTGGGGAATAAAAAAATAATACGTTTTAATAATAATTTGGTTTTTTTGTTATAACATGAATTTCACTCTCTCTCTCCCCGTATATATATATATATATATATATATATATATATATATATATATATATATATATATATATATATATATATATATATATATATATATATATATATTTATTATATATATTGTATATTTTTTTTAAGCATTTTTGAAGGTGCGCCGCTACTTCGCGGATTTTCAGTTTTCGCGGGTGGTCTCGGTCCCCATTAACCGCGATAACCGAGGGTTCACTGTACTCCATAAAATTTACAAAAAGCGAGGTGAAACACTCAACCAGAGCTGCTTTTTTTAACATTTCTCGAGGGCCATGGCGAGCCATTTCAAAAAAGCTGCACAACTAACGTATAAAATATTGATAAATTTGCTCGGCCTGATGTGTGTGTAAAGTTTTACGAGTTGTCGTTCATATTTAGAACCTCATAATCAGCTTTGTTTTATTGCCGAACAGTGCAATGCCACTCCCACAACTTTTCACGAAAAAGGACGAATTTCGTATTGTGACATCCTCATGGCCGAAACAGTCATCCGAGCATATATGAGGGCGACCTTGTTGAGTTGCACGGAGAAAAACATCCAAGAAAATAACTTGTATTAGCTTTTACCAGTTGGTGGCGCTACTACTACGATGTAAAATAAGTTGGTAGATGTCTTCAGGGCTGAAGTATCCTCAAATGTGTACAACTTCGAGAAGATAGGATCATCTGAGTCATGTTGCCGGAGCTTTTGTTGCCACAGAGTACAATCGGACTTTTCAGCACCTTAATAGCCACGCCTTTTGCCAAAACGTCACAAAATTCGGCAGAGAGTAAGATCATTGTCTTGAGTCTTTTCTGACTAATTTTCAGTCGGATTCGTCAAAAGGGCACCGTGCAGTACGTGAAAATTAAAATAAAAACAAATTTTTGATTCCACTTGGCGGCACTGTGTGTATAACAAAATAATAACATTACGATGTCTTCAGGTCGGGACGTTTTATTTACAGGTGAAGGTTTGGATTTTTAGGAGCATGTGCAGGGGAGTTATTAAGCATTCATTTATTTGTATTAGGTTCATTTTGTCTTCTTATTATTGATATTTGACTGATTCATTAAAAGCAGACAATTATGTTTTAGGTAAATTTTTTACCTGACATCTTTCGGCGAGTCTTTCGCCTTCTTCAGAGTGTCGCATGATGGTGTCTTGAGCTGATGTTCCATGAGGGTGTGACTTACCTGTCAAAAAAATGAAAAAAATCAGAGCAGTAAAAGAACAAGCACAACATGAACATTACAAATCAGCAATCACTGACCACTGCAAAAGGGAAAACTACATCATGGACCGGGAGAAGGGCAGGGTCATCCGCACAGAAGAGAACAAACAACAGCGCTGGATCAGAGAGGCCATTGAGATCTGCAAGCGAGGCATAAAAACCATGAACAGAGACAAGGGAGCCTTCATCCTCTCTACCACCTGGACCAGCATCTTGGCGGAGTGAACGGACAGCGGGGGCGTGACTTGCCTTCATTCTTGTGACAGGTAAGTCACGCCCTCATGGAACATCAGCTGATAAAGACGGGTCACAAGACAGCATCATGTGACACTCTGAAGAAGGCGAAAGACTTTCGTATTGTGACATGCTCAAGGCCTAAACACTCATCCGAGCAAATATAAGGTAGATTTTGTTCACCTGCCCGGAGAAAAACATCAACGAAAATAATTTGTATTTGTTTTAACCAGTTGGTGGCGCTACCACTGCGATCAAAAATAAGTTGGCAGCCGTCTTCAGGGCCTGAATATCCTCAAATGTGAAAAATTTCGAGAAGATGGATCATCTGAATCATTTTGCAGGAACTTTTGTTGCCACGGAGAATAATCAGACTCTGCGGCACCGTAATAGCCACGCCCTTCGAAGGAAAGTCACAAAAATAGGGATAGAGTAAGATCAATGTCTTGAGTCTTTTCTAGCCAATTTTCAATCAGATTCGTTAAAAGGGCACCGTGCAGTAAGTCAAAATGTAAAAAATGATATTGATTGGCGCAAGGTGTATAACTGAATATAAACATATAGATGTCTTCAGGTACAGACTTTTTATGTACATGTGAAGTTTTGGATTTTTAGCAGCATGTGCAGGAGAGTTATTAAGCATTTTGTCCATTGCGGCGAAGGAAATCTTAAGTGAAAACTTTGAAGCCCCGCCCCCGTCATATAGTATTTCGGAAACAAAAAATTTTAGCCCCAGTGTTTGTCCCAGGTCTTCAGATGCTACAGACAGAATTTTAAGGCAATCAGATGAAGCCTTTAGGATCAGGGTGCAAAAGAATGACCCCTGTAAACATGCAAAAAAGGGCAAAAGTCGGACTTTCAAAAATTCATAACTCACTTCCTGTTCATATTAGACGTTAAAATAACAAATTTTTCGCCATGCCCGATGAGACTGCCAAGTTTGGTGAGTTTTTGTGCATGTTTCGGGGGTCAAAAATGCGATCGAACAATCGGAAAAATAATAATAATAATAATTTCTACAAAAACAATAGGGACTTCGCAGCGGTCGCTGCTCAGGCCCTAATAATAATAATAATAAAAGTAATAATATTTTCTACAAAAACAATAGGGACCTCGCCGCGGTCGCTGCTCGGGCCCCAATAATAATTTCTACACAAAGTCCATTGTGGTGACCCGCCCCCTTTTAAGTAAATTCAAAATGGCCGACTTCCTGTAAAACCTAGCTCATTGCTCCAAGAGACTTTTTTGTAGGTCTTGGTCTTGTACATACAGTGAACCCTCGCTACTTCGCGGTTCACCTTTCGCGGGTTCAGTGCTTCGCGGGTCTAAAAAATATTCGGGGGCATTGTAGTTTCGCCGAGCGGCACGACGGGGCGCTGGAGCGGTTAGACGGCCGGCGTGCGCCGAAGAAGAGCGTGGGCGAAGAGGAGAGTGGACGAAGAAGAGCACGTTCCCCCGGACACGATCGGTGGCGACGTTTCGCGCGGTTCGGACCGTACCAGAGCTCCGGCCGGCGTGCGTGGCAGTTAAGCCGTAGAGGAGCACCTTCCCCGGGCACGGGCGGTGCCAAGCGGCCCCTAAGTTTAACCGAATGGAAGCTCCGGAGGAGGAGGGCATGCTCGCGTCACAGTAAGCCGAAGAGGAGCACCTTCCCCGGGCACGGGCGGTTCCAAGCGGCCCCTAAGTTTAACCGAATGGAAGCTCCGCAGGAGGAGGGCATGCTCGCGTCACAGTAAGCCGAAGAGGAGCACCTTCCCCGGGCACGGGCGGTGCCAAGCGGCCCCTAAGTTTAACCGAATGGAAGCTCCGGGGGAGGAGGGCGGGCGTGTGTCACAGTTAAGCCAAATTGGAGCACCTCTTCTGCCCGGGCACGAGCGGAGCGCGAGGCTGTCAGTTATGAATGAATAAATGAATAAATAAATAAAGAATGCCACCTTTCATTTCACAGGGCACACCGGACGGCGTACCAGCAGGTAAAAGTCGGAGTAATTAAATAAATACAAAAAGAATGGCTGGGGAATAAAAAAATAATACGTTTTAATAATAATTTGGTTTTTTTGTTATAACATGAATTTCACTCTCTCTCTCCCCGTATATATATATATATATATATATATATATATATATATATATATTTATTATATATATTGTATATTTTTTTAAGCATTTTTGAAGGTGCGCCGCTACTTCGCGGATTTTCAGTTTTCGCGGGTGGTCTCGGTCCCCGTTAACCGCGATAACCGAGGGTTCACTGTACTCCATAAAATTTACAAAAAGCGAGGTGAAACACTCAACCAGAGCTGCTTTTTTTAACATTTCTCGAGGGCCATGGCGAGCCATTTCAAAAAAGCTGCACAACTAACGTATAAAATATTGATAAATTTGCTCGGCCTGATGTGTGTGTAAAGTTTTACGAGTTGTCGTTCATATTTAGAACCTCATAATCAGCTTTGTTTTATTGACGAACAGTGCAATGCCACTCCCACAACTTTTCATGAAAAAGGACGAATTTCGTATTGTGACATCCTCATGGCCGAAACAGTCATCCGAGCATATATGAGGGCGACCTTGTTGAGTTGCACGGAGAAAAACATCCAAGAAAATAACTTGTATTAGCTTTTACCAGTTGGTGGCGCTACTACTACGATGTAAAATAAGTTGGTAGATGTCTTCAGGGCTGAAGTATCCTCAAATGTGTACAACTTCGAGAAGATAGGATCATCTGAGTCATGTTGCCGGAGCTTTTGTTGCCACAGAGTACAATCGGACTTTTCAGCACCTTAATAGCCACGCCTTTTGCCAAAACGTCACAAAATTCGGCAGAGAGTAAGATCATTGTCTTGAGTCTTTTCTGACTCATTTTCAGTCGGATTCGTCAAAAGGGCACCGTGCAGTACGTGAAAATTAAAATAAAAACAAATTTTTGATTCCACTTGGCGGCACTGTGTGTATAACAAAATAATAACATTAAGATGTCTTCAGGTCGGGACGTTTTATTTACAGGTGAAGGTTTGGATTTTTAGGAGCATGTGCAGGGGAGTTATTAAGCATTCATTTATTTGTATTAGGTTCATTTTGTCTTCTTATTATTGATATTTGACTGATTCATTAAAAGCAGACAATTATGTTTTAGGTTAATTTTTTACCTGACATGTTTCGGCGAGTCTTTCGCCTTCTTCAGAGTGTCGCATGATGGTGTCTTGAGCTGATGTTCCATGAGGGTGTGACTTACCTGTCAAAAAAATGAAAAAAATCAGAGCAGTAAAAGAACAAGCACAACATGAACATTACAAATCAGCAATCACTGACCACTGCAAAAGGGAAAACCACATCATGGACCTGGAGAAGGGCAGGGTCATCCGCACAGAAGAGAACAAACAACAGCGCTGGATCAGAGAGGCCATTGAGATCTGCAAGCGAGGCATAAAAACCATGAACAGAGACAAGGGAGCCTTCATCCTCTCTACCACCTGGACCAGCATCTTGGCGGAGTGAACGGACAGCGGGGGGCGTGACTTGCCTTCATTCTTGTGACAGGTAAGTCACGCCCTCATGGAACATCAGCTGATAAAGACGGGTCACAAGACAGCATCATGTGACACTCTGAAGAAGGCGAAAGACTTTCGTATTGTGACATGCTCAAGGCCTAAACACTCATCCGAGCAAATATAAGGTAGATTTTGTTCACTTGCCCGGAGAAAAACATCAACAAAAATAATTTGTATTTGTTTTAACCAGTTGGTGGCACTACCACTGCGATCAAAAATAAGTTGGCAGCCGTCTTCAGGGCCTGAATATCCTCAAATGTGAAAGATTTCCAGAAGATGGATCATCTGAATCATTTTGCAGGAACTTTTGTTGCCACGGAGAATAATCAGAATCTGCGGCACCGTAATAGCCACGCCCTTTGAAGGAAAGTCATAAAAATAGGGATAGAGTAAGATCAATGTCTTGAGTCTTTTCTAGCCAATTTTCAATCGGATTCGTTAAAAGGGCACCGTGCAGTACGTCAAAATGTAAAAATTGATATTGATTGGCGCAAGGTGTATAACTGAATATAAACATATAGATGTCTTCAGGTACCGACTCTTTATGTACATGTGAAGTTTTGGATTTTTAGCAGCATGTGCAGGAGAGTTATTAAGCATTTTGTCCATTGCGGCGAAGGAAATCTTAAGTGAAAACTTTGAAGCCCCGCCCCCGTCATATAGTATTTCGGAAACAAAAAATTTTAGCCCCAGTGTTTGTCCCAGGTCTTAAGATGCTCCAGACAGAACTTTAAGGCAATCAGATGAAGCCTTTAGGATCAGGGTGCAAAAGAATGACCCCTGTAAACATGCAAAAAAGGGCAAAAGTCGGACTTTCAAAAATTCATAACTCACTTCCTGTTCATATTAGACGTTAAAAAATATAAAATTTTTCGCCATGCCCGATGAGACTGCCAAGTTTGGTGAGTTTTTGTGCATGTTTCGGGGGTCAAAAATGCGATCGAACAATCGGAAAAATAATAATAATACTAATTTCTACAAAAACAATAGGGACTTCGCAGCGGTCGCTGCTCAGGCCCTAATAATAATAATAATAATAATAATAATAAAAGTAATAATATTTTCTACAAAAACAATAGGGACCTCGCCGCGGTCGCTGCTCGGGCCCCAATAATAATTTCTACACAAAGTCCATTGTGGTGACCCGCCCCCTTTTAAGTAAATTCAAAATGGCCGACTTCCTGTAAAACCTAGCTCATTGCTCCAAGAGACTTTTTTGTAGGTCTTGGTCTTATACATACAGTGAACCCTCGCTACTTCGCGGTTCACCTTTCGCGGGTTCAGTGCTTCGCGGGTCTAAAAAATATTCGGGGGCATTGTAGTTTCGCCAAGCGGCACGACGGGGCGCTGGAGCGGTTAGACGGCCGGCGTGCGCCGAAGAAGAGCGTGGGCGAAGAGGAGAGTGGACGAAGAAGAGCACGTTCCCCCGGACACGATCGGTGGCGACGTTTCGCGCGGTTCGGACCGTACCAGAGCTCCGGCCGGCGTGTGTGGCAGTTAAGCCGTAGAGGAGCACCTTCCCCGGGCACGGGCGGTGCCAAGCGGCCCCTAAGTTTAACCGAATGGAAGCTCCGGAGGAGGAGGGCATGTTCGCGTCACAGTAAGCCGAAGAGGAGCACCTTCCTCGGGCACGGGCGGTTCCAAGCGGCCCCTAAGTTTAACCGAATGGAAGCTCCGGAGGAGGAGGGCATGCTCGCGTCACAGTAAGCCGAAGAGGAGCACCTTCCCCGGGCACGGGCGGTTCCAAGCGGCCCCTAAGTTTAACCGAATGGAAGCTCCGGAGGAGGAGGGCATGCTCGCGTCACAGTAAGCCGAAGAGGAGCACCTTCCCCGGGCACGGCGGTGCCAAGCGGCCCCTAAGTTTAACCGAATGGAAGCTCCGGGGGAGGAGGGCGGGCGTGTGTCACAGTTAAGCCGAATTGGAGCACCTCTTCTGCCCGGGCACGAGCGGAGCGCGAGGCTGTCAGTTATGAATGAATAAATGAATAAATAAATAAAGAATGCTACCTTTCATTTCACAGGGCACACCGGACGGCGTACCAGCAGGTAAAAGTCGGAGTAATTAAATAAATACAAAAAGAATGGCTGGGGAATAAAAAAATAATACGTTTTAATAATAATTTGTTTTTTTTGTTATAACATGAATTTCACTCTCTCTCTCCCCGTATATATATATATATATATATATATATATATATATATATATATATATATATATATATATATATTTATTATATATATATATATTTATTATATATATTGTATATTTTTTTTAAGCATTTTTGAAGGTGCGCCGCTACTTCGCGGATTTTCAGTTTTCGCGGGTGGTCTCGGTCCCCATTAACCGCGATAACCGAGGGTTCACTGTACTCCATAAAATTTACAAAAAGCGAGGTGAAACACTCAACCAGAGCTGCTTTTTTTTAACATTTCTCGAGGGCCATGGCGAGCCATTTCAAAAAAGCTGCACAACTAACGTATAAAATATTGATAAATTTGCTCGGCCTGATGTGTGTGTAAAGTTTTACGAGTTGTCGTTCATATTTAGAACCTCATAATCAGCTTTGTTTTATTGCCGAACAGTGCAATGCCACTCCCACAACTTTTCACGAAAAAGGACGAATTTCGTATTGTGACATCCTCATGGCCGAAACAGTCATCCGAGCATATATGAGGGCGACCTTGTTGAGTTGCACGGAGAAAAACATCCAAGAAAATAACTTGTATTAGCTTTTACCAGTTGGTGGCGCTACTACTACGATGTAAAATAAGTTGGTAGATGTCTTCAGGGCTGAAGTATCCTCAAATGTGTACAACTTCGAGAAGATAGGATCATCTGAGTCATGTTGCCGGAGCTTTTGTTGCCACAGAGTACAATCGGACTTTTCAGCACCTTAATAGCCACGCCTTTTGCCAAAACGTCACAAAATTCGGCAGAGAGTAAGATCATTGTCTTGAGTCTTTTCTGACTAATTTTCAGTCGGATTCGTCAAAAGGGCACCGTGCAGTACGTGAAAATTAAAATAAAAACACATTTTTGATTCCACTTGGCGGCACTGTGTGTATAACAAAATAATAACATTAAGATGTCTTCAGGTCGGGACGTTTTATTTACAGGTGAAGGTTTGGATTTTTAGGAGCATGTGCAGGGGAGTTATTAAGCATTCATTTATTTGTATTAGGTTCATTTTGTCTTCTTATTATTGATATTTGACTGATTCATTAAAAGCAGACAATTATGTTTTAGGTTAATTTTTTACCTGACATGTTTCGGCGAGTCTTTCGCCTTCTTCAGAGTGTCGCATGATGGTGTCTTGAGCTGATGTTCCATGAGGGTGTGACTTACCTGTCAAAAAAATGAAAAAATCAGAGCAGTAAAAGAACAAGCACAACATGAACATTACAAATCAGCAATCACTGACCACTGCAAAAGGGAAAACCACATCATGGACCGGGAGAAGGGCAGGGTCATCCGCACAGAAGAGAACAAACAACAGCGCTGGATCAGAGAGGCCATTGAGATCTGCAAGCGAGGCATAAAAACCATGAACAGAGACAAGGGAGCCTTCATCCTCTCTACCACCTGGACCAGCATCTTGGCGGAGTGAACGGACAGCGGGGGGCGTGACTTGCCTTCATTCTTGTGACAGGTAAGTCACGCCCTCATGGAACATCAACTGATAAAGACGGGTCACAAGACACCATCATGTGACACTCTGAAGAAGGCGAAAGACTTTCGTATTGTGACATGCTCAAGGCCTAAACACTCATCCGAGCAAATATAAGGTAGATTTTGTTCACCTGCCCGGAGAAAAACATCAACGAAAATAATTTGTATTTGTTTTAACCAGTTGGTGGCGCTACCACTGCGATCAAAAATAAGTTGGCAGCCGTCTTCAGGGCCTGAATATCCTCAAATGTGAAAGATTTCCAGAAGATGGATCATCTGAATCATTTTGCAGGAACTTTTGTTGCCACGGAGAATAATCAGACTCTGCGGCACCGTAATAGCCACGCCCTTTGAAGGAAAGTCATAAAAATAGGGATAGAGTAAGATCAATGTCTTGAGTCTTTTCTAGCCAATTTTCAATCGGATTCGTTAAAAGGGCACCGTGCAGTACGTCAAAATGTAAAAATTTATATTGATTGGCGCAAGGTGTATAACTGAATATAAACATATAGATGTCTTCAGGTACCGACTCTTTATGTACATGTGAAGTTTTGGATTTTTAGCAGCACGTGCAGGAGAGTTATTAAGCATTTTGTCCATTGCGGCGAAGGAAATCTTAAGTGAAAACTTTGAAGCCCCGCCCCCGTCATATAGTATTTCGGAAACAAAAAATTTTAGCCCCAGTGTTTGTCCCAGGTCTTAAGATGCTCCAGACAGAACTTTAAGGCAATCAGATGAAGCCTTTAGGATCAGGGTGCAAAAGAATGACCCCTGTAAACATGCAAAAAAGGGCAAAAGTCGGACTTTCAAAAATTCATAACTCACTTCCTGTTCATATTAGACGTTAAAATATCAAATTTTTCGCCATGCCCGATGAGACTGCCAAGTTTGGTGAGTTTTTGTGCATGTTTCGGGGGTCAAAAATGCGATCGAACAATCGGAAAAATAATAATAATAATAATTTCTACAAAAACAATAGGGACTTCGCAGCGGTCGCTGCTCAGGCCCTAATAATAATAATAATAATATTATTAATAATAAAAGTAATAATATTTTCTACAAAAACAATAGGGACCTCGCAGCCGTCGCAGCTCGGGCCCTAATAACAATTTCTAGAAAAACAATAGGGACCTCGCAGCGGTCACTGCTCGGGCCCTAATAATAATAATAAAAATAATAATAATTTCCACAAAAACAATGGGGACCTCGTAGCGGTCGCTGCTCGGGCCCTAATAATAATTTCTACAAAAACAATAGGGACCTCGCCGCCGTCGCTGCTCGGGCCCCAATAATAATTTCTACACAAAGTCCATTTAAGGAAATTAAAAATGGCCGACTTCCTGTAAAACCTAGCTCATTGCTCCAAGAGACTTTTTTGTAGGTCTTGGTCTTATACATACAGTGAACCCTCGCTACTTCGCGGTTCACCTTTCGCGGGTTCAGTGCTTCGCGGGTCTAAAAAATATTCGGGGGCATTGTAGTTTCGCCGAGCGGCACGACGGGGCGCTGGAGCGGTTAGACGGCCGGCGTGCGCCGAAGAAGAGCGTGGGCGAAGAGGAGAGTGGACGAAGAAGAGCACGTTCCCCCGGACACGATCGGTGGCGACGTTTCGCGCGGTTTGGACCGTACCAGAGCTCCGGCCGGCGTGCGTGGCAGTTAAGCCGTAGAGGAACACCTTCCCCGGGCACGGGCGGTGCCAAGCGGCCCCTAAGTTTAACCGAATGGAAGCTCCGGAGGAGGAGGGCATGCTCGCGTCACACACAGGGCATGCTCGCCGTCGTGTGTCACAGTTAAGCCGAATTGGAGCACCTCTTCCGCCCGGGCACGAGCGGAGCGCGAGGCTGTCAGTTATGAATGAATAAATGAATAAATAAATAAAGAATGCCACCTTTCATTTCACAGGGTACACCGGACGGCGTACCAGCAGGTAAAAGTCGGAGTAATTAAATAAATACAAAAAGAATGGCTGGGGAATTAAAAAATAATATGTTTTAATAATAATTTGTTTTTTTTGTTATAACATGAATTTCACTCTCTCTCTCCCCGTATATATATATATATATATATATATATATATATATTTATATATTTATTATATATATTGTATTTTTTTTAAGCATTTTTGAAGGTGTGCCGCTACTTCGCGGATTTTCAGTTTTCGCGGGTGGTCTCGGTCCCCATTAACCGCGATAACCGAGGGTTCACTGTACTCCATAAAATTTACAAAAGGCGAGGTGAAACACTCAACCAGGGTTGCTTTTTTGAACATTTCTCGAGGGCCATGGCGAGCCATTTCAAAAAAGCTGCACAACTAACGTATAAAATATTGATAAATTTGCTCGGCCTGATGTGTGTGTAAAGTTTCACGAGTTGTCGTTCATATTTACAACCTCATAATCAGCGTTGTTTTATTGCCGAACAGTGCAATGCCACTCCCACAACCTTTCACGAAAAAGGACGAATTTCGTATTGTGACATCCTCATGGCCGAAACAGTAATCCGAGCATATATGAGGGCGACCTTGTTGAGTTGCACGGAGAAAAACATCCAAGAAAATAACTTGTATTAGCTTTTACCAGTTGGTGGCGCTACTACTACGATGAAAAATAAGTTGGTAGAAGTCTTCAGGGCTGAAGTATCCTCAAATGTGTACAACTTCGAGAAGATAGGATCATCTGAGTCATGTTGCCGGAGCTTTTGTTGTCACAAAGTACAATCGGACTTTTCAGCACCGTAATAGCCACGCCTTTTGCCAAAACGTCACAAAATTCGGCAGAGAGTAAGATCATTGTCTTGAGTCTTTTCTGACTAATTTTCAGTCGGATTCGTCAGAAGGGCACCGTGCAGTACGTGAAAATTTAAATAAAAACAAATTTTTGATTCCACTTGGCGGCGCTGTGTGTAAAACAAAATAATAACATTAAGATGTCTTCAGGTCGGGACGTTTTATTTACAGGTGAAGGTTTGGATTTTTAGGAGCATGTGCAGGGGAGTTATTAAGCATTCATTTATTTGTATTAGGTTCATTTTGTCTTCTTATTATTGATATTTGACTGATTCATTAAAAGCAGACATTTATGTTTTAGGTTAATTTTTTACCTGACATGTTTCAGCGAGTCTTTCGCCTTCTTCAGAGTGTCGCATGATGGTGTCTTGAGACCAGTCTTTATCAGCTGATGTTCCATGAGGGTGTGACTTACCTGTCAAAAAAATTAAAAAATCAGAGCAGTAAAAGAACAAGCACAACATGAACATTACAAATCAGCAATCACTGACCACTGCAAAAGGGAAAACCACATCATGGACCGGGAGAAGGGCAGGGTCATCCGCACAGAAGAGAACAAACTACAGCGCTGGATCAGAGAGGCCATTGAGATCTGCAAGCGAGGCATAAAAACCATGAACAGAGACAAGGGAGCCTTCATCCTCTCTACCACCTGGAGCAGCGTCTTGGCGGAGTGAATGGACAGCGGGGGGCGTGACTTGCCTTCATTCTTGTGACAGGTAAGGCACGCCTTCATGGAACATCAGCTGATAAAGACAGGTCACAAGACACCATCACAGGGTTCGAAGTTAACTTTAAAAACTGCTTGCCCATAGGGCAAGTGCCACTAAAATTTGCCTTGCCCGAGTGGCCAAATTACTTGCCCAACTTGGGCAAGTGACAATTTTTTTTCTCTTGCCCTGAGTGACTTTTTGTATGACAAAGTGTCTAATTACAAATTGCATGAATTTTTTGTTCGGACAGTTCCCGCCTAGAAAGAATTAAAAATACGTTACAATCATAAGGGTTGCTTATAGAAAAATGTATCATGTATTAACACATTAATTAGGTGTCTGCTGACCCAGGATTATGTTATTGTTATGTTATGTTATATATGAAAGAGAATGTGGAATGACACTGAACGATGGAAGGTGGAAGGATGTGGAAAGATTGTGAATGACATTGAATGATTTGGAATGACACTGAAAGATTTTGAATAATACTGAATGACACTGAATGAAGTAAAACTTTCTGGGAACGGGCCAATTCAAGATAGCTGCCGCACTGTGGGGGAGGCTTTGGTACCAAATTTGGAAAGAGACCCAAACGGTTGGGTCCATTTTATATCAGTGTGGGGGTGAAACGTTGGTCTCGGCGGAGCTGTCTGAATATTGGAGAAGTTAGAAGACAAAGTAAAACAGAACAATTAAAATCACTCTTCAAATACATATTGTTTGGTGGGCAGAGCATGATTTACAGCTCACCATTTTATTGCATGCACCAAGCATGTTATACATTTTTCTGTCCATGGGATGGCGTAGTCAAGAAAAATGAAGCATCTCGAAGCCCATTCGTGTGTGAAGTATTTCCCTGCAGGGCTTGGCTGCTTTATGGGGCTTCATTTTGCCATCACTAGTTTTAGATAGTTTTAATTTTTGAAAGAGCATTTTTGTTTTAGTATTAAGGTAGGCCAGAAATGGAATGTAATGCAGAGATAGAAATGACACAGGAAAAATTTGGCTAGAAGGGCTATAATTTTCATTAAAGCAGAGAAGAAAATAGAAACTACAAAAAACATTGATGTGTACTTGTCCACTTTAAGGTAGAACTGGTTGAAGTGAAATGAGTCACAAGATTGGAAAAATAGGAAATAAAATAGAATTAACATGTTCATTTTTGTGATAAGAAATTTGTGATTAGGTGAAAAGGGGAAAAAAAAGAGAATTACAGGCTTTTCAAATAAAACAACCTAATTTAAATTGGCCAACTTGTAAAATGGAAAAGAAAATTCTAAATTATGCACAGAAAGCATGAACGTGTTGGGCAGAAGGAAGGAAAAAGAAAAGAAAGAAAGGAGGAAGCAGTAAGTCTTGTTACAAAACATTAACTTTTCAGGACGAGATGTGGTAGCAATGGAGGATCACGTGACGTAAAAAGTCAAACATAAAAGTGTGTGTAGAAGGAGTTCTACATCAACATGCGTTTTACTCATTAGGCCGTGATACACTGGCAAAATTGGACTTCAATAGAATTAATAAGCACGGGCGAATTCAAACAAACGTCAAAACTTTAAAGGGGCGCATTGTCAGTGATAAGAAAGAGAAAAGATATTGCCAGACCACTTTTCTGTAAAAACTTTCCTTGGGACGCCTCGGTGACCCCCATTAAATCCCTGACCCTTCATAGATAAAGTTGAGGCCCAGTGCCTCTCAGGGCTGTAATTTATGTGGCAGAGAAAGGTCCAACAAGCCTTGGTAATCTTTAAAACAGTATCGTCATGGCCATGGAATGGGTTGTGTATGTTGGAACTTGTGAAGATACACTACAAGATTGTATCGACAAAGCATCTTAACGCACTACCAAATTATTATAAGCCATTTGAGCAAAACAGTGACTGCAAAAAATGACTTCATTAGCCTGGGTTACTGCAGGAACCAGGGCAAAATGAATTCATTTGCATATTTAGTCACAACAATTTGGATTTCGTGGCAGAGAACCACTTAGAGTGTGATTAAGAGCTTTCACTGCTGCTTTAAGGAATCAAAAAATTACATTCTTTTCCCACCACATTCACATTGCACGCCGGCCTAATTGTCACAGGGACACATTATACTGATAAGTTGCGGTGCATTTCAGCCCAGCGTCATTTTTTCCCCGCATCATCTAGGAGGCGCCACACGACTGTGGAGCCGTCCAAATTATCACCAAACCGCGACTTGACCTTCCTCCCGACTGGAGGAACTCAGACTTGTAACACAGACCAGGTGCGCATTCCAGACTGATAAGAAGTAAAAGTGTTTGAGAACCAAGGTCGCAGCCTGAAATCAAACTGACTTTTATGCGATGGGAGTACTAACATTGTGATACCAACGGATAAGAGATTGTTAGGATAAGCAGGAAGAGCGTAGGCGGGTGTGAGCTAATTAAAATTTGGGGTTTCCCATCTTGTATGAGTTGTATGGTTACAATGTGGACTGACAGTCAAGATAAATGTTCATGCGTTCTGTCGACATTGGGCTTTAAAAACCACAACAGGAAAAGAAAAGTTGTGCATAAAGCACGTCTAAAATAGTTATTTGTGAACGCAAAATTCACTTAACAGAAAATGACACAATTACAATTGGAAACTGCCTCGCCTTTATATCGACACAGCGCAGCTAAAAGGGAAAATGAACACACCCCCACACGCACACACACGCAGAAAATCAACTTGACAATTTGATCCCACGCCAGGGAAAAAGGTACCAGTAATTGAACGCACACATTGGGAGAACAAAGGTGCAAACATTGCTGAGGACAGGATCAGCAAATTGGCAGATGGCAAATCCTGGCTGCCTAATTCATTGATTGGAAAAGTAATAAGAGTGACACAAGAGCATAACTATGTGTCAAGAGAGGGGTAGTATGATATGAAATTGTTCCCACATACAGACTTTTCAACAAAAAACTTTTTTTTAGACAGTGTTATTTGTTTGAGATGCAATATTGTTTGGTTGTAATTCATATGTTTTCAAAATGGATTAAGTTGTTTCCGACAACATATGTTGATGCTAAAACAGTTGGAAAAAGTGTTGTGTAATCAAATTGTCAGGTTCAATCACCTAAGCATTCACTGAACATAGGCTAAATGAATGGAAGGAAGACAAGAGTTGATCTTTTACTCGCGAGGAGAACGAACGGAGGTGTGCTCAGTTACATCTCCAAATTCGTTCTGGAGCACACTCCGCCGAGCCCTCTATTTTATTAGGGAAGTCCCTAACAATACAATGTATTTGCACTAAGGGATGAAGGGGGGAGCACCAGCAGGAACATGTAAACATCTCAGACACAAGAGGAAAGACAGACATCAATGGCAGTCATCCACTGATTGAAAAGGCAGATATGCCCTTTTAGTGCTCTGGTACTAAAGTCTCAGTCCTTTTGTTTCAGAGGTGTGTCTCAGCACACCTCCTTTGATGTTGCAGACGTTGATCCAGTCTTCAGGCATCCGCTTCTCTGTGAAGTCTTCTCATCCATATGGTCAAACATGGGTCACGCTGTGGAACAATTCTTTTGCAATACTAATAGAGTAAAATATGGGATAAAATACATCTTCAACCTAACACAAATTATCCTGACATTTGGAATTTCAAGAAGTGATTTGAAGTGAAAATTATGCATTTTGTGAATGATGTTGTAACAAGTGGGACAGTTGTTGCAAAATTGACTCAAAGCGTCATTGTGCATACAGTCTGCAGGACTTGTGGAACGCACTAATGGGACTGTTAAGGGCAGACTTATCAAGACAATGAGGGAAAAAAAGGAGACAATGACCAGACTGTGTTTCAATCACAACAATGAGGATAGTGCCAGCCGAAGTTAGGACACTATCCCCTATCGACTCTCAGGTTCATCAGAACCACCAGCGACTGGCACATCAGTCCCAGTCCACATGGGAAACATGTTTTGACCAAAAAGAAAAAAAAAAAAAAAGACGCAATTACTGGTCAGTGTGTTCTGATCCACAGAGAAATCACGTCCGTGTGGGAGACCAACTCTTCTTCAAGGTGCTGAAACGACTTCGTTGGGACAAGTGAATGCTGAGATGGCCCTCGCCAGATGATTGCAGTGACCCCGACGGCAGCAAAGGTCGCGGGGCGTGGCAGCTGGATCCACCAGTTGCAGTACAAGCTTCTCCGGTTTCCAGCTAAAGGCCGAGCAACGCGAATCCCTCGAACAGGAGCCCACCTGAGTCACAATATCGGACCACACGCACATCGGAACCGCACAACCAGCCACAGATACGAATGTTGAAGCCACAGAACAAAAAGATTAGATATTGTTTGGAAATTAATGACGTACATAAAGAATTTTAGCCTTGATTGGAGAACATTACTGCATTTACATTTTTAATAAAATGAAACAATTATTGATGTTATGACCACTACGAAGAATTTGAAAGACAATATATCGGGATAATTATGGTTTTCATTTTTGTTATGTGTAGTCTGTTCATGTTGCATTATTCTTATGACAAAGATGATTATTAACTGCATGTTTGTTGCCCAAATGTACCATTACAACCTGATTGATGTTGAGAATGACGAATTCGAACTGGACAATGACAAACTCGAACTGGACACTGAAACCTAAATAACACATGGACCCTTTTGCCCCTGCCCCCACACATGCACACACATACACCACACACGAAGATCCGGGAGGTAAAGACGGCTGTCCCCTCCTACAACGAGGCAAGGGCCTCCATCAAGTCGCCGCAGAGACAAGCTCTGCGTGGAGACAAACTCTGCGTGGAGACAGTTTTGTTATTTTTCACTAGGTATATTGAAGTTTTTTTATGTTTTATTCCCAAGTGACCAACATACCATGAGAATCTCGTTCCACGCCGGAAGGGAGGAGGGGAATTTTGTCCCTACTGAGGGTTTTCGCCCCTCCACGGATGACCACACTGTTGTATGATTTCATTATGATGATCTGTCTTAAAGCCGTAAGGACATGATTTAAACCCACAAACGGGTGAATGTGAGATGGGATGAGGATATGTAAATAGTTTGTGTATTTCTAATCATGTTTTTATACACTATTTGTATCAGTTATAATTGCGCACACACACAGACACTCACATTATTGCTTTAGCACACACGCGCACAACTGGAACACACGCACACACTTTAGTTTCGAATTCCTGACTGACTACTGTGGTTGATTGCTTCCTGCCTGCCTGCTAGAATTTCAGACAGACCTCCATTGTCTGCTTAGGTTGCTGATAAAAGACCGAACGGGTGGTAGAGAGTGAGAGAGAGTGCGCGAGATTGAACTGGCAAGACGCCTGCTTCACCTCCTGACTTCCTCTCCCATTCGCGAATGGTCAAAAACAAAACTCTAACTGGTTTGGTCTGGATTTATGCCACCTTCAGTCTAAAAATGGCGTCAGGACGTTTTAAACCTGACAGTTGCCTTGAGATCTCCGAGCTCGAACTGCCCTATTCCCACCTTGATCACAAGCTCCCATGAACCACTTGGACAGGGTTGCCTGTGTCCTTCTCGTTGATGTCCTTTGTGGCTCCATTCCTTTTCAGTGCTCCTAAAACAAAAAAGACAAGAAGCCAACTTAGTAAAGCTATTTAATGATTGTGAAACCTTATGGGACATGCTGAAATGTCTTCACACCACAATCCCTTAAAAAAAAAATTAAAAAAAAAATATATTACCGTATAGAACATCAGAAAAAGGCAGGTCTCGGCGCTTGTTCTTGCTACGATGTCCAAAGAGATTGTACTTCAGAGACAGAGGATTTGTCATGATGAACGCCATCATTGTTCTGACACTATCGTCCAATCCACCAATACCTGCAACCATTATAACATGGGTGTCACTCGATCCAGATAATCATCACACACTTAAAAATATTTTGGCAGTTAAACTGGGTATGATAAACGTCACAGGAAAGGAATTGTCGATTAAGTGAACAGCTTCGGTAACGCCATATACACTCAAAGGGCAAGAGCCCAACATTCTACCAAAATGATTATGATTAGGGAGGTAACGATTCACTCAAGCCCCGATTCGATTTTTGATTTTCAGTTCCCGATTTCGATTCGATATTTTAATTGTTTTAAGTTGCTGCCACGTTTGTCTCTGTGCGCTCGTGTGATGCTGCAGCGATCCACAAACAAAATATGTCTATACGTCTTGTGCATTTTGAATGGAACCAAAAAACAATACACGATGCCAAATTGTACTATTATTATGAAACTGCCTATGAGTAGTAAAAGAAATACTTGTAAAAATATTTCACATTTTTAGAGCCCCAATACATTCTTTTAAATATAGAAGGGACTGAAATCATGTGAAAATTGAGTCTTTTTCTCAGTTTCCGACTTGGGGTGAACACATTCGGCTTATCATAGTTGCAGTTGACCATCTTGAACTCTGAAGTCTTTCAACTCGGCCTTCCGAATCAGGGTTTTAGAGGTGGGGCTATTTAGTGATACAGTAGGATGGTTTGATCTCTGTAGCTCCAGAATCAGGAATGTACTGGGACTGGGGTTCCTACTTGGGTTTAGGGTACCTAATTTTATATTTCAAGAAATTAAATAATTATTTATAATTTTGAAGATAATACATTAAAATTTCATCATTTTCATACCTGCATTAGATCCTGCAGTAGACTCACAGACTCAACACGTTGGACGTACTCAAGGACCTTCTGCAGCGCCTCTCTTGGTTAGGAAGCTTTTTCTCTGTGACAATCCATGGGGAGGTGTAGATGGTACTTCGTCATCACAGGCTTCAGACTCGTCACTTGAGAAAACATCCCTGCAATGGATGCATAGACACTTGGGCATGAATGTCATTTAACAACAAAAGCTAGAACAAAAAGCTTTGCATTTAAAAGAATACATCTGTGATGGGGAAGCCAGGTTAAAGTGTTAATTTTATAATTATGTAATTAGCTGCAGGTTAGTCTAGTGAAGGTGTAATCACTTCTATTTTGGAGCATAGCTTTTGCTCTGTCCAATCATTGCCTCACCTGCTGAAACCCACATTCGGGTATTTTACAAACCAAAAACTTAAATACCTGTACAGCTCTCATTTTTAACTTATTTTCTCTAACCTTTACCCACAAAATTTGAATATTCAAAATAAAAGTACACAAAGAAGTCACAATTTTTCCACATTAGTTACTTACGTAGTTCCTCTCAAATGCAGCTCAACACTGCATTGAATTAGAGCTTGATAAGCCTACACACAAAACATACAAAGCACATTGTGGCATGATTCTGAATGAGCCAATCTAGCATTTCAACATCTGTTCAACTGTTGGAATTTTAACTATTATCTGACTCTATTAACCAACATTCATCCAACAATTATGCGCACTCGTTTTGGACACTGCATTGAATTAGAGCTTGATAAACCCACACACAAAACATACAAAGCACATTGTGGCATGATTCTGAATGAGCCAATCTAGCATTTCAATATCTGTTCAACTTTCATCTTGAATTTCTATTATTTAAATAACAGGCAACATTCAACAGTTAATATGTTTTGCTTTACTTACCCAAATCAAACACATCACAAAAAAGCCTTAAATGAGCTAGTGGAGTAGATTGTATTAATTTGAGTGAAAGCTTAAGTCTTTTGGAGAATTTTGGAGAGAGATCGAGGGACACTGTGTTTAGCGTCGTAGGCCCAATGCTAACAATATGTAGCTCGTTGTAAAGGTCCTCATAAAAATAAATAAAACACACAACGCTTATCAGTATTATTAAAAGGGTGATTATAATGTACTTAAGTTTTCCCCAAAATAATTCGAGTACGTACGTTGTTGATATACCCTCTGTGTTCTCGTCACTTATCATTTTAGCATACTGTGTTTTAGCTAACGCACCAAGCAGTTTTCCAACACAGGCAACCTTGAAAAATTACAAAACACATTGTAAAGTAAGTCTAAAAAATGAGAGCCAGACATTTACCCAAGATTAATTAATTAATTCAATTATCGTTCGGGACTCACCGTGCTTTCAGCTCTTCTGCCGCACCTCAAAGACCGCGTAGCTTGCATTCGCTCCTTTTCTCACAGTTTGAATATGCTGCCTTCAAAAGAATCTGTAATTTTGACAACTCCAACTTGAATCTACAAAAATCAAGCAATAAGGTAGAAATAACTTCAAATATACTTTGAATAAAGATCTTTCACAGCATACAGAATTAATAAAATAACATTAATTAATAATGTTGATTTTGTTTATTTAAAAAAAAGTAACTGTGTTGACTGTTGGATGTGGCTGACAATGCTGGACCTGCCTTGTCAAATAGTTCATAGATGACAATCTTAGCTGTCTGGTATATTATAAAATGTTATCTTGTCCCTTAAGGGTTATTAAGTCACAGTTGGGGGTACATGTAAATTCACAAAATATAACGTCCAGCCTTGTTAAATTTAGCATAGATAAATACATGAATTTAATTTTAATTTTAATAAATCAATCAATCCTCTGTACTGCTTCTTGTCCTCACAAGGGTCCCCGGGAGTGCTGGAGCCTATCCCAGCTGTCTTCGGGCAGTCGACAGGGTACACCCTGAACTGGTTGCCAGTCAATCGCAGGGCACACAGAGACAAGCAACCATCCGCTCTCACACTCAGACCTTGGACCAGTGACCAATCAACCTATCATGGATGTTTTTGGAAAGTGGGAGGAAACCGGCGAAAACCCTAGCAGGCACAGGGAGAACCTTGCACTTCTGTACTGTGATGCGGACTTGCTAACCAGTCCGCCACCGTGCCGCTTGTTCTAAAGAGTCCCAGAAAATAAAAACACCCGTCCCTTAGTCAAAAGCGGAAAAAGTCCAACAACAACCCAACCATAATTTGCATTGTTCCATAAGTTAAATCAATGTCAAACCTAATAAAAGCTGACTTCTGGTCCTCAAAAATCCTACACTTATTTTCGTCCTTTCACAATCTCGCAGCATAGGCTCCATGGCCATGTCTCTATCGTTTTGGCATCCATTGAATAGTTCTACTGAGAATAGTCTTCAGGGTGGTTACTATTAGCATAGCATGCATTAAATATCAAAAAGGCTCCAGAACAAATTTTCAAACCCATGCCCGCTTAGCTCATCTATAACCCATACAGGACCCAGACATGGTTGACCAGCTCTAACCTATGCCCACTTATCCCACACATAACCCAAACAGGACCGATAAATGGTGACCACTTCTAACCCATGCCCACTTAGCCCACACATAACCCAAATAGGACCCAGACATGGTTGACCAGCTCTAACCCATGCCCACTTGGCCCATATACAGCCCATATGAGACCCTCACATGGTTGACCAGTTCTAACCCATGCCCACTTAGCCCACACATAACCCAAATAGGACCTATAAATGGTTTCAGTAGTAGATTCAGTAGTTTTTATCATTACAGCATTTTCCCCTCTGTATAATGGACAGACATTAGGAGTGTTTCCTTACACTTAGATACGTTTATACTGTGTATATTTGCATGCTTTTTATGAATGTCTGCTGCTAATGTTATACATTAACGGCTACATTACGCCGCCGACTCTGTGTGAGCTATATCTTTGCTGCTGTAACACCTCAAATTTCCCCATTGTGGGACTAATAAAGGACATCTTTATCTTTATCTTTACCAGTTCTAACCCATGCCCACTTAGCCCATACACAACCCGTATTGCACCCACAACATTTGCCCAGTTTAAGCCCATGCCCACCAATCCCAGATGGCGCCCACATGGAACCCTGTACCATTGCCCACTTCTAGCCCATTCCCACTTGGTACCCAGGAATCCCGCATTTACCCCATTTGGGGCCCAGTTGGACATGTTGGCTGGGTACAGTACTTTTATTCTTGCAGTATTTTTATCATTGCAGTATTTTCAATCATTCAGTATTTTTTTTTTATCATTGCAGCATTTTTATTTATTTCCCCTCTGAACCATAGACAGGCATTAGGAGTGTTTCCTTACACTTGTATATGTTGTGGGCTGTAAGTGTGTATATACATGGGGATCTGTGTATATACGTATATACTGTGTATATTTGCATGCTTTTTATGAATGCCTGCTGCCAATGTTATACATTAACGGCTACATTACGTCGGTGCCACTGTGTGATGTATATCTTTGCTGCTGTAACACTGCAAATGTCCCCGTTATGGGACAATTAAAAGACATCTTTATCTTTAGAAATTGAAGATTCACTTGCGAGGCCATTTTCAACACGGACCTTTCAAGAGAAGCTATATCGTCCAACACTCGGTCAGTGCTGTCTAAGTGCTTTTCTGTATATTGTTTGTCCACCCGTGGTGTCATAAATTATGGTATTATGAGGGGGATTTATTCAAGTAGGACTAAGTAGGACTTCATTGAAGGCCCAGGTGTGAAATGCATGGCCCTCCACTGGTTCAAATAATATCTAAAACTAAATTACCAGTTACATGTGCAATTTCAATATTCAACAATTATCTCAACAAAAAAGGACAATCTGAATTTTTTTTAAATGCACAATAAAACAGAAAAGCCATTTCCGGGTATTTTACAATTCAGTCTTCATTGGGGAAAAAACATTCAACAATTTGCTTTTCTTATTTAATACATAGTTCAGCACAGCAGGTGGCGGACAAGCACCTTAAAATGTCATTCGCCTACACAAGGAAGAAGAACATGCCCGAGGCGCTCCCGTGTCCTCGTCTTTCGGTCAACCTGAGAATAATGTTCTTGAGGATTAAAGTTTATAAATGTAAGTATGATGTGATTTTTTATTTTATTTTATGTTGTTGAACAGTGTTTTTGTTTATTTTATAATTTCGTCATTAAAAGGCTGTGGCGGTTGGAGAGTCAGCTTCGTGTTAGGGCGTGTTAAAGATCCCGATACCCACACTACACCCTCATTGAAGTATATACGAGTAAAATTATTCGAGCGCGCAGCCAAAGTATATTGTCCACAATTATTTGCGGACTTAACCAAAATCCCATTGAACTGGCGATGTTCGGTGGAATTCTTGTGCCCATGCTGAAAAAAATTCTCTTCAAATGTACATATCAAATTATGACATTATGATAAACAGTTGCATGTGTGCAATTTCGGTCACTCTTTTAAAGTCACCTACGTGTTTTGTCCGAGTGCAGCTAGCGTACTTAGCGACCTTGTGTGCATGCGCCGCAGATTGTGAGAGCGCCTCAAATAGTACAAATGAAGCTATAGCTTGTTCCGGTGGGTCCCAAGCCAGGGTTTTTTCTTAACTACCACATTACTTAAGTTTTAATATCACTCTCAACGTCAAAATTGTTACAAATAAATACATAATGATAACGTGCCGCCAAGCTCGATGACATAGGAGGCGGAAGTTGGTGTCGTCACACGCATTGTCCCAATTTTGCAATATCGGTACGCTTGGAACCTGTGCTCTGCAACACCCCATGTACACGTCAACGAGGAACGTATGGTGTAGAGTGTTTATTGCGATTGGGCCATTCTTTGTCACGGTCTTCTCTCTGACAAATTGGCATATTTAGCAGCCAAAATATAATGAGCCGTTGCTGTGATAGTAGTTGCAGCCCAAGGTTATTTTAGTAAACGAAAATGAACTCAAAACTTGAATAGAAAAAAATAAAATTCGATAATGAAAAAAATACAGTGAACCCTCGGTTATCGCGGTTAATGGGGACCGAGACCACCCGCGAAAACTGAAAATCCGCGAAGTAGCGGCGCACCTTCAAAAATGCTTAAAAAAAAAAAGTGCGAAGTAGTGGTGCACCTTCAAAAATGCTTAAAAAAAAAATAATAATAAATATGTATATATATATATATATATATATATGTATATATAAATATATATATACACGGGTAGAGAGAGAGAGAGTGAAATTCATGCTATAACAAAAAAAAAAATTATTATTAAAACTTATTATTTTTTTATTCCCCAGCCATTATTTTTGTATTTATTCAATTACTTCTTTTTGTATTTTTTTAATTACTTCGACCTTTACCTGCTGGTACGCCGTCCGGTGTGCCCTGTGAAATGAAAGGTGGCATTCTTCATTTATTTTTTTTATTCATTTATTCATTCATAACTGACAGCCTCGCGCTCCGCTCGTGCTCGGGCGGAAGAGGTGCTCCTCTTCGGCTTAATTGTCATGCACCTGCTCCCCCGAAGCGTGTCTCCGTTCGGTTGAACTCGGTTTCATTTCGCCCCGCCCGTGCCCGGGGAAGGTGCTTCTCTTCGGCTTAACTGTGACGCGAGCATGCCCTCCTCCTCCGGAGCTTCCATTCGGTTAAACTTAGGGGCCGCTTGACACCGCCCGTGCCCGGGGAAGGTGCTCCTCTTCGGCTTAACTGCCACGCACGCCGGCCGGCCTCCTCCGGAGCTCTCGTACGCTCCCGAACAGAGCGAAATGTCGCCCCGCTAGTGCCCGGGCGGAAGTTGTTCCTCTTCGGCTTAACTGCCACGCACGCTGGCCGGAGCTCTGGTACGGTCCGAACCGCGCGAAACGTCGCCCCAAATCGTGCCCGGGGGAACGTGCTCTTCTTCGTCCACTCTCCTCTTCGCCCACGCTCTTCTTCGGCGCATGCCGGCCGTCTTACAGCTCCAGCGCCCCGTCGTGCCGCTCGGCGAAACTACAATGCCCCCGAATATTTTTTAGACCCGCGAAGCACTGAACCCGCGAAAGGTGAACCGCGAAGTAGCGAGGGTTCACTGTAAAATGAAAATGCTCTTTCAAAAATTAAAACTATCTAAAACTAGTGATGGCAAAATGAAGCCCCATAAAGCAGCCAAGCCCTGCAGGGAAATACTTCACACACGAATGGGCTTCGAGATGCTTCATTTTTCTTGACTACGCCATCCCGTGGACAGAAAAATGTATAACATGCTTGGTGCATGCAATAAAATGGTGAGCTGTAAATCATGCTCTGCTTACCAAACAATATGTATTTGAAGAGTGATTTTAATTGTTCTGTTTTACTTTGTCTTCTCACTTCTCCAATATTCAGACAGCTCCGCAGAGACCAACGTTTCACCCCCACACTGATATAAAATGGACCCAACCGTTTGGGTCTCTTTCCAAATTTGGTACCAAAGCCTCCCCCACAGTGCGGCAGCTATCTTGAATTGGCCCGTTCCCAGAGAGTTTTACTTCATTCAGTGTCATTCAGTATTATTCAAAATCTTTCAGTGTCATTCCAAATCATTCAATGTCATTCACGATCTTTCCACATCCTTCCACCTTCCATCGTTCAGTGTCATTCCACATTCTCTTTGATATATAACATAACATAACAATAACATAATCCTGGGTCAGCAGACACCTAATTAATGTGTTAATACATGATACATTTTTATATAAGCAACACTTATGATTGTAACGTATTTTTAATTCTTTCTAGGCGGGAACTGTCCGAACAAAAAATTCATGCAATTTGTAATTATACACTTTGTCATACAAAAAGTCACTCAGGGCAAGAGAAAAAGAATTGTCACTTGCCCAAGTTGGGCAAGTAATTTGGCCACTCGGGCAAGGCAAATTTTAGTGGCACTTGCCCTATGGGGAAGCAGTTTTTAAAGTTAACTTCGAACCCTGTGATGGTGTCTTGTGACCAGTCTTAATCAGCTGATGTTCCATGAAGGCGTGCCTTACCTGTCACAAGAATGAAGGCAAGTCACGCCCCCCGCTGTCCGTTCACTCCGCCAAGATGCTGCTCCAGGTGGTAGAGAGGATGAAGGCTCCCTTGTCTCTGTTCATGGTTTTTATGCCTCGCTTGCAGATCTCAATTGCTTCTTTGATCCAGCGCTGTAGTTTGTTCTCTCCGGTGCGGATGACCCTGCCCTTCTCCCAGTCCATGATGTGGTTTTCCCTTTTGCAGTGGTCAGTGATTGCTGATTTGTAATGTTCATGTTGTGCTTGTTCTTTTACTGCTCTGATTTTTTAATTTTTTTGACAGGTAAGTCACACCCTCATGGAACATCAGCTGATAAAGACGGGTCTCAAGACACCATCATGCGACACTCTGAAGAAGGCGAAAGACTCGCCGAAACATGTCAGGTAAAAAATTAACCTAAAACATAATTGTCTGCTTTTAATGAATCAGTCAAATATCAATAATAAGAAGACAAAATGAACCTAATACAAATAAATGAATGCTTAATAACTCCCCTGGACATGCTCCTAAAAATCCAAACCTTCACCTGTAAATAAAACGTCCCGACCTGAAGACATCTTAATGTTATTATTTTGTTATACACACAGCGCCGCCAAGTGGAATCAAAAATTTGTTTTTATTTTAATTTTCACGTACTGCACGGTGCCCTTTTGACGAATCCGACTGAAAATTAGTCAGAAAAGACTCACTTACTCTCTGCCGAATTTTGTGACGTTTTGGCAAAAGGCGTGGCTATTACGGTGCTGAAAAGTCCGATTGTACTCTGTGGCAACAAAAGCTCCGGCAACATTACTCAGATGATACTATCTTCTCGAAGTTGTACACATTTGAGGATACTTCAGCCCTGAAGACATCCACCAACTTATTTTTCATCGTAGTAGTAGCGCCACCAACTGGTAAAAGCTAATACAAGTTATTTTTTTGGATGTTTTTCTCCGTGCAACTCAACAAGGTCGCCCTCATATATGCTCGGATGACTGTTTCGGCCATGAGGATGTCACAATACGAAATTCATCCTTTTTCGTGAAAAGTTGTGGGAGTGGCATTGCACTGTTCGGCAATAAAACAACGCTGATTATGAGGTTCTAAATATGAACGACAACTCGTGAAACTTTACACACACATCAGGCAGAGCAAATTTATCAATATTTTA
This sequence comes from Idiotropiscis lumnitzeri, assembly GCF_059441095.1. Taxonomy (NCBI): domain Eukaryota; kingdom Metazoa; phylum Chordata; class Actinopteri; order Syngnathiformes; family Syngnathidae; genus Idiotropiscis; species Idiotropiscis lumnitzeri. Next base: position 432,279 of record NW_028283680.1, read on the forward strand.
TACGTTAGTTGTGCAGCTATTTTGAAATGGCTCGCCATGGCCCTCGAGAAATGTTAAAAAAAGCAGCCCTGGTTGAGTGTTTCACCTCGCTTTTTGTAAATTTTATGGAGTACAGTGAACCCTCGGTTATCGCGGTTAATGGGGACCGAGACCACCCGCGAAAACTGAAAATCCGCGAAGTAGCGGCGCACCTTCAAAAATGCTTAAAAAAAAATACAATATATATAATAAATATATAAATATATATATACGGGGAGAGAGAGAGAGAGTGAAATTGATGTTATAACAAAAAAACCAAATTATTATTAAAACGTATTATTTTTTTATTCCCCAGCCATTCTTTTTGTATTTATTTAATTACTCAGACTTTTACCTGCTGGTACGCCGTCTGGTGTGCCCTGTGAAATGAAAGGTGCCATTCTTTCTTTCTTTATTTATTTATTCATTTATTCATTCATAACTGACAGCTTCGCGCTCCGCTCGTTCCCGGGCGGAAGAGGTGCTCCAATTCGGCTTAACTGTGACACACGCCCACCCTCCTCCCCCGGAGCTTCCATTCGGTTAAACTTAGGGGCCGCTTGGCACCGCCCGTGCCCGGGGAAGGTGCTCCTCTTCGGCTTACTGTGACGCGAGCATGCCCTCCTCCTCCGGAGCTTCCATTCGGTTAAACTTAGGGGCCGCTTGGAACCGCCCGTGGCCGGGGAAGGTGCTCCTCTTCGGCTTACTGTGACGCGAGCATGCCCTCCTCCTCCGGAGCTTCCATTCGGTTAAACTTAGGGGCCGCTTGGCACCGCCCGTGCCCGGGGAAGGTGCTCCTCTACGGCTTAACTGCCACGCACGCCGGCCGGAGCTCTGGTACTGTCCGAACCGCGCGAAACGTCGCCACCGATCGTGTCCGGGGGAACGTGCTCTTCTTCGTCCACTCTCCTCTTCGCCCACGCTCTTCTTTGGCGCACGCCGGCCGTCTAACCGCTCCAGCGCCCCGTCGTGCCGCTCGGCGAAACTACAATGCCCCCGAATATTTTTTAGACCCGCGAAGCACTGAACCCGCGAAAGGTGAACCGCCAAGTAGCGAGGGTTCACTGTATGTATAAGACCAAGACCTACAAAAAAGACTCTTGGAGCAATGAGCTAGGTTTTACAGGAAGTCGGCCATTTTGAATTTACTTAAAAGGGGGCGGGTCACCACAATGGACTTTGTGTAGAAATTATTATTGGGGCCCGAGCAGCGACCGCGGCGAGGTCCCTATTGTTTTTGTAGAAATTATTATTAGGGCCCGAGCAGCGACCGCTACGAGGTCCCCATTGTTTTTGTGGAAATTATTATTATTATTATTATTAGGGCCCGAGCAGTGACCTGTTTATTTTTTTTAAGCATTTTTGAAGGTGCGCCGCTACTTCGCGGATTTTCAGTTTTCGCGGGTGGTCTCGGTCCCCGTTAACCGCGATAACCGAGGGTTCACTGTACTCCATAAAATTTACAAAAAGCGAGGTGAAACACTCAACCAGAGCTGCTTTTTTTAACATTTCTCGAGGGCCATGGCGAGCCATTTAAAAAAAGCTGCACAACTAACGTATAAAATATTGATAAATTTGCTCGGCCTGATGTGTGTGTAAAGTTTTACAAGTTGTCGTTCATATTTAGAACCTCATAATCAGCTTTGTTTTATTGCCGAACAGTGCAATGCCACTCCCACAACTTTTCATGAAAAAGGACGAATTTCGTATTGTGACATCCTCATGGCCGAAACAGTCATCCGAGCATATATGAGGGCGACCTTGTTGAGTTGCACGGAGAAAAACATCCAAGAAAATAACTTGTATTAGCTTTTACCAGTTGGTGGCGCTACTACTACGATGTAAAATAAGTTGGTAGATGTCTTCAGGGCAGAAGTATCCTCAAATGTGTACAACTTCGAGAAGATAGGATCATCTGAGTCATGTTGCCGGAGCTTTTGTTGCCACAGAGTACAATCGGACTTTTCAGCACCTTAATAGCCACGCCTTTTGCCAAAACGTCACAAAATTCGGCAGAGAGTAAGATCATTGTCTTGAATCTTTTCTGACTCATTTTCAGTCGGATTCGTCAAAAGGGCACCGTGCAGTACGTGAAAATTAAAATAAAAACAAATTTTTGATTCCACTTGGCGGCACTGTGTGTATAACAAAATAATAACATTAAGATGTCTTCAGGTCGGGACGTTTTATTTACAGGTGAAGGTTTGGATTTTTAGGAGCATGTGCAGGGGAGTTATTAAGCATTCATTTATTTGTATTAGGTTCATTTTGTCTTCTTATTATTGATATTTGACTGATTCATTAAAAGCAGACAATTATGTTTTAGGTTAATTTTTTACCTGACATGTTTCGGCGAGTCTTTCGCCTTCTTCAGAGTGTCGCATGATGGTGTCTTGAGCTGATGTTCCATGAGGGTGTGACTTACCTGTCAAAAAAATGAAAAAATCAGAGCAGTAAAAGAACAAGCACAACATGAACATTACAAATCAGCAATCACTGACCACTGCAAAAGGGAAAACCACATCATGGACCGGGAGAAGGGCAGGGTCATCCGCACAGAAGAGAACAAACAACAGCGCTGGATCAGAGAGGCCATTGAGATCTGCAAGCGAGGCATAAAAACCATGAACAGAGACAAGGGAGCCTTCATCCTCTCTACCACCTGGACCAGCATCTTGGCGGAGTGAACGGACAGCGGGGGGCGTGACTTGCCTTCATTCTTGTGACAGGTAAGTCACGCCCTCATGGAACATCAGCTGATAAAGACGGGTCACAAGACAGCATCATGTGACACTCTGAAGAAGGCGAAAGACTTTCGTATTGTGACATGCTCAAGGCCTAAACACTCATCCGAGCAAATATAAGGTAGATTTTGTTCACCTGCCCGGAGAAAAACATCAACGAAAATAATTTGTATTTGTTTTAACCAGTTGGTGGCACTACCACTGCGATCAAAAATAAGTTGGCAGCCGTCTTCAGGGCCTGAATATCCTCAAATGTGAAAGATTTCCAGAAGATGGATCATCTGAATCATTTTGCAGGAACTTTTGTTGCCACGGAGAATAATCAGACTCTGCGGCACCGTAATAGCCACGCCCTTTGAAGGAAAGTCGTAAAAATAGGGATAGAGTAAGATCAATGTCTTGAGTCTTTTCTAGCCAATTTTCAATCGGATTCGTTAAAAGGGCACCGTGCAGTACGTCAAAATGTAAAAATTGATATTGATTGGCGCAAGGTGTATAACTGAATATAAACATATAGATGTCTTCAGATACCGACTCTTTATGTACATGTGAAGTTTTGGATTTTTAGCAGCATGTGCAGGAGAGTTATTAAGCATTTTGTCCATTGCGGCGAAGGAAATCTTAAGTGAAAACTTTGAAGCCCCGCCCCCGTCATATAGTATTTCGGAAACAAAAAATTTTAGCCCCAGTGTTTGTCCCAGGTCTTAAGATGCTCCAGACAGAACTTTAAGGCAATCAGATGAAGCCTTTAGGATCAGGGTGCAAAAGAATGACCCCTGTAAACATGCAAAAAAGGGCAAAAGTCGGACTTTCAAAAATTCATAACTCACTTCCTGTTCATATTAGACGTTACAAAATATAAAATTTTTCGCCATGCCCGATGAGACTGCCAAGTTTGGTGAGTTTTTGTGCATGTTTCGGGGGTCAAAAATGCGATCGAACAATCGGAAAAATAATAATAATACTAATTTCTACAAAAACAATAGGGACTTCGCAGCGGTCGCTGCTCAGGCCCTAATAATAATAATAATAATAATAATAATAAAAGTAATAATATTTTCGACAAAAACAATAGGGACCTCGCCGCGGTCGCTGCTCGGGCCCCAATAATAATTTCTACACAAAGTCCATTGTGGTGACCCGCCCCCTTTTAAGTAAATTCAAAATGGCCGACTTCCTGTAAAACCTAGCTCATTGCTCCAAGAGACTTTTTTGTAGGTCTTGGTCTTATACATACAGTGAACCCTCGCTACTTCGCGGTTCACCTTTCGCGGGTTCAGTGCTTCGCGGGTCTAAAAAATATTCGGGGGCATTGTAGTTTCGCCAAGCGGCACGACGGGGCGCTGGAGCGGTTAGACGGCCGGCGTGCGCCGAAGAAGAGCGTGGGCGAAGAGGAGAGTGGACGAAGAAGAGCACGTTCCCCCGGACACGATCGGTGGCGACGTTTCGCGCGGTTCGGACCGTACCAGAGCTCCGGCCGGCGTGCGTGGCAGTTAAGCCGTAGAGGAGCACCTTCCCCGGGCACGGGCGGTGCCAAGCGGCCCCTAAGTTTAACCGAATGGAAGCTCCGGAGGAGGAGGGCATGTTCGCGTCACAGTAAGCCGAAGAGGAGCACCTTCCCCGGGCACGGGCGGTTCCAAGCGGCCCCTAAGTTTAACCGAATGGAAGCTCCGGAGGAGGAGGGCATGCTCGCGTCACAGTAAGCCGAAGAGAAGCACCTTCCCCGGGCACGGGCGGTTCCAAGCGGCCCCTAAGTTTAACCGAATGGAAGCTCCGGAGGAGGAGGGCATGCTCGCGTCACAGTAAGCCGAAGAGGAGCACCTTCCCCGGGCACGGCGGTGCCAAGCGGCCCCTAAGTTTAACCGAATGGAAGCTCCGGGGGAGGAGGGCGGGCGTGTGTCACAGTTAAGCCGAATTGGAGCACCTCTTCTGCCCGGGCACGAGCGGAGCGCGAGGCTGTCAGTTATGAATGAATAAATGAATAAATAAATAAAGAATGCCACCTTTCATTTCACAGGGCACACCGGACGGCGTACCAGCAGGTAAAAGTCGGAGTAATTAAATAAATACAAAAAGAATGGCTGGGGAATAAAAAAATAATACGTTTTAATAATAATTTGGTTTTTTTGTTATAACATGAATTTCACTCTCTCTCTCCCCGTATATATATATATATATATCTATATATATCTATATATATATATATATATATATATTTATATATTTATTATATATATTGTATATTTTTTTTAAGCATTTTTGAAGGTGCGCCGCTACTTCGCGGATTTTCAGTTTTTGCGGGTGGTCTCGGTCCCCATTAACCGCAATAACCGAGGGTTCACTGTACTCCATAAAATTTACAAAAAGCGAGGTGAAACACTCAACCAGGGCTGCTTTTTTGAACATTTCTCGAGGGCCATGGCGAGCCATTTCAAAAAAGCTGCACAACTAACGTATAAAATATTGATAAATTTGCTCGGCCTGATGTGTGTGTAAAGTTTCACGAGTTGTCGTTCATATTTAGAACCTCATAATTAGCGTTGTTTTATTGCCGAACAGTGCAATGCCACTCCCACAACTTTTCATGAAAAAGGACAAATTTCGTATTATGACATCCTCATGGCCGAAACAGTCATCCGAGCATATATGAGGGCGACCTTGTTGAGTTGCACGGAGAAAAACATCCAAGAAAATAACTTGTATTAGCTTTTACCAGTTGGTGGCGCTACTACTACGATGAAAAATAAGTTGGTAGATGTCTTCAGGGCTGAAGTATCCTCAAATGTGTACAACTTCGAGAAGATAGGATCATCTGAGTCATGTTGCTGGAGCTTTTGTTGCCACAGAGTACAATCGGACTTTTCAGCACCGTAATAGCCACGCCTTTTGCCAAAACGTCACAAAATTCGGCAGAGTAAGATCATTGTCTTGAATCTTTTCTGACTCATTTTCAGTCGGATTCGTCAAAAGGGCACCGTGCAGTACGTGAAAATTAAAATAAAAACAAATTTTTGATTCCACTTGGCGGCACTGTGTGTATAACAAAATAATAACATTAAGATGTCTTCAGGTCGGGACGTTTTATTTACAGGTGAAGGTTTGGATTTTTAGGAGCATGTGCAGGGGAGTTATTAAGCATTCATTTATTTGTATTAGGTTCATTTTGTCTTCTTATTATTGATATTTGACTGATTCATTAAAAGCAGACAATTATGTTTTAGGTTAATTTTTTACCTGACATGTTTCGGCGAGTCTTTCGCCTTCTTCAGAGTGTCGCATGATGGTGTCTTGAGCTGATGTTCCATGAGGGTGTGACTTACCTGTCAAAAAAATGAAAAAAATCAGAGCAGTAAAAGAACAAGCACAACATGAACATTACAAATCAGCAATCACTGACCACTGCAAAAGGGAAAACCACATCATGGACCGGGAGAAGGGCAGGGTCATCCGCACAGAAGAGAACAAACAACAGCGCTGGATCAGAGAGGCCATTGAGATCTGCAAGCGAGGCATAAAAACCATGAACAGAGACAAGGGAGCCTTCATCCTCTCTACCACCTGGACCAGCATCTTGGCGGAGTGAACGGACAGCGGGGGGCGTGACTTGCCTTCATTCTTGTGACAGGTAAGTCACGCCCTCATGGAACATCAGCTGATAAAGACGGGTCACAAGACACCATCATGTGACACTCTGAAGAAGGCGAAAGACTTTCGTATTGTGACATGCTCAAGGCCGAAACACTCATCCGAGCAAATATAAGGTAGATTTTGTTAACATGCCCGGAGAAAAACATCAACGAAAATAATTTGTATTTGTTTTAACCAGTTGGTGGCGCTACCACTGCGATCAAAAATAAGTTGGCAGCCGTCTTCAGGGCCTGAATATCCTCAAATGTGAAAAATTTCGAGAAGATGGATCATCTGAATCATTTTGCAGGAACTTTTGTTGCCACGGAGAATAATCAGACTCTGCGGCACCGTAATAGCCACGCCCTTCGAAGGAAAGTCACAAAAATAGGGATAGAGTAAGATCAATGTCTTGAGTCTTTTCTAGCCAATTTTCAATCAGATTCGTTAAAAGGGCACCGTGCAGTACGTCAAAATGTAAAAAATGATATTGATTGGCGCAAGGTGTATAACTGAATATAAACATATAGATGTCTTCAGGTACAGACTCTTTATGTACATGTGAAGTTTTGGATTTGTAGCAGCATGTGCAGGAGAGTTATTAAGCATTTTGTCCATTGCGGCGAAGGAAATCTTAAGTGAAAACTTTGATGCCCCGCCCCCGTCATACAGTATTTCGGAAACAAAAAATTTTAGCCCCAGTGTTTGTCCCAGGTCTTCAGATGCTACAGACAGAATTTTAAGGCAATCAGATGAAGCCTTTAGGATCAGGGTGCAAAAGAATGACCCCTGTAAACATGCAAAAAAGGGCAAAAGTCGGACTTTCAAAAATTCATAACTCACTTCCTGTTCATATTAGACGTTAAAATATCAAATTTTTCGCCATGCCCGATGAGACTGCCAAGTTTGGTGAGTTTTTGTGCATGTTTCGGGGGTCAAAAATGCGATCGAACAATCGGAAAAATAATAATAATAATAATTTCTACAAAAACAATAGGGACTTCGCAGCGGTCGCTGCTCAGGCCCTAATAATAATAATAATAATAATAATAATAAAAGTAATAATATTTTCTACAAAAACAATAGGGACCTCGCCGCGGTCGCTGCTCGGGCCCCAATAATAATTTCTACACAAAGTCCATTGTGGTGACCCGCCCCCTTTTAAGTAAATTCAAAATGGCCGACTTCCTGTAAAACCTAGCTCATTGCTCCAAGAGACTTTTTTGTAGGTCTTGGTCTTATACATACAGTGAACCCTCGCTACTTCGCGGTTCACCTTTCGCGGGTTCAGTGCTTCGCGGGTCTAAAAAATATTCGGGGGCATTGTAGTTTCGCCGAGCGGCACGACGGGGCGCTGGAGCGGTTAGACGGCCGGCGTGCGCCGAAGAAGAGCGTGGGCGAAGAGGAGAGTGGACGAAGAAGAGCACGTTCCCCCGGACACGATCGGTGGCGACGTTTCGCGCGGTTCGGACCGTACCAGAGCTCCGGCCAGCGTGCGTGGCAGTTAAGCCGTAGAGGAGCACCTTCCCCGGGCACGGGCGGTGCCAAGCGGCCCCTAAGTTTAACCGAATGGAAGCTCCGGAGGAGGAGGGCATGCTCGCGTCACAGTAAGCCGAAGAGGAGCACCTTCCCCGGGCACGGGCGGTTCCAAGCGGCCCCTAAGTTTAACCGAATGGAAGCTCCGGAGGAGGAGGGCATGCTCGCGTCACAGTAAGCCGAAGAGGAGCACCTTCCCCGGGCACGGGCGGTGCCAAGCGGCCCCTAAGTTTAACCGAATGGAAGCTCCGGGGGAGGAGGACGGGCGTGTGTCACAGTTAAGCCAAATTGGAGCACCTCTTCTGCCCGGGCACGAGCGGAGCGCGAGGCTGTCAGTTATGAATGAATAAATGAATAAATAAATAAAGAATGCCACCTTTCATTTCACAGGGCACACCGGACGGCGTACCAGCAGGTAAAAGTCGGAGTAATTAAATAAATACAAAAAGAATGGCTGGGGAATAAAAAAATAATACGTTTTAATAATAATTTGGTTTTTTTGTTATAACATGAATTTCACTCTCTCTCTCCCCGTATATATATATATATATATATATATATATATATATATATATATATATATATATATTTCTATATTTATTATATATATTGTATATTTTTTTTAAGCATTTTTGAAGGTGCGCCGCTACTTCGCGGATTTTCAGTTTTCGCGGGTGGTCTCGGTCCCCATTAACCGCGATAACCGAGGGTTCACTGTACTCCATAAAATTTACAAAAAGCGAGGTGAAACACTCAACCAGAGCTGCTTTTTTTTAACATTTCTCGAGGGCCATGGCGAGCCATTTCAAAAAAGCTGCACAACTAACGTATAAAATATTGATAAATTTGCTCGGCCTGATGTGTGTGTAAAGTTTTACGAGTTGTCGTTCATATTTAGAACCTCATAATCAGCTTTGTTTTATTGCCGAACAGTGCAATGCCACTCCCACAACTTTTCACGAAAAATCACGAATTTCGTATTGTGACATCCTCATGGCCGAAACAGTCATCCGAGCATATATGAGGGCGACCTTGTTGAGTTGCACGGAGAAAAACATCCAAGAAAATAACTTGTATTAGCTTTTACCAGTTGGTGGCGCTACTACTACGATGAAAAATAAGTTGGTAGATGTCTTCAGGGCTTAAGTATCCTCAAATGTGTGCAACTTCGAGAAGATAGGATCACCTGAGTCATGTTGCTGGAGCTTTTGTTGCCACAGAGTACAATCGGACTTTTCAGCACCGTAATAGCCACGCCTTTTGCCAAAACGTCACAAAATTCGGCAGAGAGTAAGATCATTGTCTTGAGTCTTTTCTGACTAATTTTCAGTCGGATTCGTCGAAAGGGCACCGTGCAGTACGTGAAAATTAAAATAAAAACAAATTTTTGATTCCACTTGGCGGCACTGTGTGTATAACAAAATAATAACATTAAGATGTCTTCAGGTCGGGACGTTTTATTTAAAGGTGAAGGTTTGGATTTTTAGGAGCATGTGCAGGGGAGTTATTAAGCATTCATTTATTTGTATTAGGTTCATTTTGTCTTCTTATTATTGATATTTGACTGATTCATTAAAAGCAGACAATTATGTTTTAGGTTAATTTTTTACCTGACATGTTTCGGCGAGTCTTTCGCCTTCTTCAGAGTGTCGCATGATGGTGTCTTGAGACCCGTCTTTATCAGCTGATGTTCCATGAGGGTGTGACTTACCTGTCAAAAAAATGAAAAATCAGAGCAGTAAAAGAACAAGCACAACATGAACATTACAAATCAGCAATCACTGACCACTGCAAAAGGGAAAACCACATCATGGACCGGGAGAAGGGCAGGGTCATCCGCACAGAAGAGAACAAACAACAGCGCTGGATCAGAGAGGCCATTGAGATCTGCAAGCGAGGCATAAAAACCATGAACAGAGACAAGGGAGCCTTCATCCTCTCTACCACCTGGACCAGCATCTTGGCGGAGTGAACGGACAGCGGGGGGCGTGACTTGCCTTCATTCTTGTGACAGGTAAGTCACGCCCTCATGGAACATCAGCTGATAAAGACGGGTCACAAGACACCATCATGTGACACTCTGAAGAAGGCGAAAGACTTTCGTATTGTGACATGCTCAAGGCCGAAACACTCATCCGAGCAAATATAAGGTAGATTTTGTTAACATGCCCGGAGAAAAACATCAACGAAAATAATTTGTATTTGTTTTAACCAGTTGGTGGCGCTACCACTGCGATCAAAAATAAGTTGGCAGCCGTCTTCAGGGCCTGAATATCCTCAAATGTGAAAAATTTCGAGAAGATGGATCATCTGAATCATTTTGCAGGAACTTTTGTTGCCACGGAGAATAATCAGACTCTGCGGCACCGTAATAGCCACGCCCTTCGAAGGAAAGTCACAAAAATAGGGATAGAGTAAGATCAATGTCTTGAGTCTTTTCTAGCCAATTTTCAATCAGATTCGTTAAAAGGGCACCGTGCAGTACGTCAAAATGTAAAAAATGATATTGATTGGCGCAAGGTGTATAACTGAATATAAACATATAGATGTCTTCAGGTACAGACTCTTTATGTACATGTGAAGTTTTGGATTTGTAGCAGCATGTGCAGGAGAGTTATTAAGCATTTTGTCCATTGCGGCGAAGGAAATCTTAAGTGAAAACTTTGATGCCCCGCCCCCGTCATACAGTATTTCGGAAACAAAAAATTTTAGCCCCAGTGTTTGTCCCAGGTCTTCAGATGCTACAGACAGAATTTTAAGGCAATCAGATGAAGCCTTTAGGATCAGGGTGCAAAAGAATGACCCCTGTAAACATGCAAAAAAGGGCAAAAGTCGGACTTTCAAAAATTCATAACTCACTTCCTGTTCATATTAGACGTTAAAATATCAAATTTTTCGCCATGCCCGATGAGACTGCCAAGTTTGGTGAGTTTTTGTGCATGTTTCGGGGGTCAAAAATGCGATCGAACAATCGGAAAAATAATAATAATAATAATTTCTACAAAAACAATAGGGACTTCGCAGCGGTCGCTGCTCAGGCCCTAATAATAATAATAATAATAATAATAATAAAAGTAATAATATTTTCTACAAAAACAATAGGGACCTCGCCGCGGTCGCTGCTCGGGCCCCAATAATAATTTCTACACAAAGTCCATTGTGGTGACCCGCCCCCTTTTAAGTAAATTCAAAATGGCCGACTTCCTGTAAAACCTAGCTCATTGCTCCAAGAGACTTTTTTGTAGGTCTTGGTCTTATACATACAGTGAACCCTCGCTACTTCGCGGTTCACCTTTCGCGGGTTCAGTGCTTCGCGGGTCTAAAAAATATTCGGGGGCATTGTAGTTTCGCCGAGCGGCACGACGGGGCGCTGGAGCGGTTAGACGGCCGGCGTGCGCCGAAGAAGAGCGTGGGCGAAGAGGAGAGTGGACGAAGAAGAGCACGTTCCCCCGGACACGATCGGTGGCGACGTTTCGCGCGGTTCGGACCGTACCAGAGCTCCGGCCAGCGTGCGTGGCAGTTAAGCCGTAGAGGAGCACCTTCCCCGGGCACGGGCGGTGCCAAGCGGCCCCTAAGTTTAACCGAATGGAAGCTCCGGAGGAGGAGGGCATGCTCGCGTCACAGTAAGCCGAAGAGGAGCACCTTCCCCGGGCACGGGCGGTTCCAAGCGGCCCCTAAGTTTAACCGAATGGAAGCTCCGGAGGAGGAGGGCATGCTCGCGTCACAGTAAGCCGAAGAGGAGCACCTTCCCCGGGCACGGGCGGTGCCAAGCGGCCCCTAAGTTTAACCGAATGGAAGCTCCGGGGGAGGAGGACGGGCGTGTGTCACAGTTAAGCCAAATTGGAGCACCTCTTCTGCCCGGGCACGAGCGGAGCGCGAGGCTGTCAGTTATGAATGAATAAATGAATAAATAAATAAAGAATGCCACCTTTCATTTCACAGGGCACACCGGACGGCGTACCAGCAGGTAAAAGTCGGAGTAATTAAATAAATACAAAAAGAATGGCTGGGGAATAAAAAAATAATACGTTTTAATAATAATTTGGTTTTTTTGTTATAACATGAATTTCACTCTCTCTCTCCCCGTATATATATATATATATATATATATATATATATATATATATATATATATATATATATATTTCTATATTTATTATATATATTGTATATTTTTTTTAAGCATTTTTGAAGGTGCGCCGCTACTTCGCGGATTTTCAGTTTTCGCGGGTGGTCTCGGTCCCCATTAACCGCGATAACCGAGGGTTCACTGTACTCCATAAAATTTACAAAAAGCGAGGTGAAACACTCAACCAGAGCTGCTTTTTTTTAACATTTCTCGAGGGCCATGGCGAGCCATTTCAAAAAAGCTGCACAACTAACGTATAAAATATTGATAAATTTGCTCGGCCTGATGTGTGTGTAAAGTTTTACGAGTTGTCGTTCATATTTAGAACCTCATAATCAGCTTTGTTTTATTGCCGAACAGTGCAATGCCACTCCCACAACTTTTCACGAAAAATCACGAATTTCGTATTGTGACATCCTCATGGCCGAAACAGTCATCCGAGCATATATGAGGGCGACCTTGTTGAGTTGCACGGAGAAAAACATCCAAGAAAATAACTTGTATTAGCTTTTACCAGTTGGTGGCGCTACTACTACGATGAAAAATAAGTTGGTAGATGTCTTCAGGGCTTAAGTATCCTCAAATGTGTGCAACTTCGAGAAGATAGGATCACCTGAGTCATGTTGCTGGAGCTTTTGTTGCCACAGAGTACAATCGGACTTTTCAGCACCGTAATAGCCACGCCTTTTGCCAAAACGTCACAAAATTCGGCAGAGAGTAAGATCATTGTCTTGAGTCTTTTCTGACTAATTTTCAGTCGGATTCGTCGAAAGGGCACCGTGCAGTACGTGAAAATTAAAATAAAAACAAATTTTTGATTCCACTTGGCGGCACTGTGTGTATAACAAAATAATAACATTAAGATGTCTTCAGGTCGGGACGTTTTATTTAAAGGTGAAGGTTTGGATTTTTAGGAGCATGTGCAGGGGAGTTATTAAGCATTCATTTATTTGTATTAGGTTCATTTTGTCTTCTTATTATTGATATTTGACTGATTCATTAAAAGCAGACAATTATGTTTTAGGTTAATTTTTTACCTGACATGTTTCGGCGAGTCTTTCGCCTTCTTCAGAGTGTCGCATGATGGTGTCTTGAGACCCGTCTTTATCAGCTGATGTTCCATGAGGGTGTGACTTACCTGTCAAAAAAATGAAAAATCAGAGCAGTAAAAGAACAAGAACAACATGAACATTACAAATCAGCAATCACTGACCACTGCAAAAGGGAAAACCACATCATGGACCGGGAGAAGGGCAGGGTCATCCGCACCGAAGAGAACAAACAACAGCGCTGGATCAGAGAGGCCATTGAGATCTGCAAGCGAGGCATAAAAACCATGAACAGAGACAAGGGAGCCTTCATCCTCTCTACCACCTGGAGCAGCATTTTGGCGGAGTGAACGGACAGCGGGGGGCGTGACTTGCCTTCATTCTTGTGACAGGCAAGTCACGCCCTCATGGAACATCAGCTGATAAAGACGGGCCACAAGACACCATCATGTGACACTCTGAAGAAGGCGAAAGACTTTCGTATTGTGGCATCCTCAAGGCCTAAACACTCATCCGAGCAAATGTAAGGTAGATTTTGTTAACCTGCCCGGAGAAAAAAATCAATGAAAATGATTTGTATTTGTTTTAACCAGTTGGTGGCGCTACCACTGCGATCAAAAATAAGTTGGCAGCCGTCTTCAGGGCCTGAATATCCTCAAATGTGAAAAATTTCGAGAAGATGGATCATCTGAATCATTTTGCAGGAACTTTTGTTGCCACGGAGAATAATCAGACTCTGCGGCACCGTAATAGCCACGCCCTTCGAAGGAAAGTCACAAAAATAGGGATAGAGTAAGATCAATGTCTTGAGTCTTTTCTAGCCAATTTTCAATCAGATTCGTTAAAAGGGCACCGTGCAGTACGTCAAAATGTAAAAAATGATATTGATTGGCGCAAGGTGTATAACTGAATATAAACATATAGATGTCTTCAGGTACAGACTCTTTATGTACATGTGAAGTTTTGGATTTTTAGCAGCATGTGCAGGAGAGTTATTAAGCATTTTGTCCATTGCGGCGAAGGAAATCTTAAGTGAAAACTTTGATGCCCCGCCCCCGTCATATAGTATTTCGGAAACAAAAAATTTTAGCCCCAGTGTTTGTGCCAGGTCTTCAGATGCTACAGACAGAATTTTAAGGCAATCAGATGAAGCCTTTAGGATCAGGGTGCAAAAGAATGACCCCTGTAAACATGCAAAAAAGGGCAAAAGTCGGACTTTCAAAAATTCATAACTCACTTCCTGTTCATATTAGACGTTAAAATATCAAATTTTTCGCCATGCCCGATGAGACTGCCAAGTTTGGTGAGTTTTTGTGCATGTTTCAGGGGTCAAAAATGCGATCGAACAATCGGAAAAATAATAATAATAATAATTTCGACAAAAACAATAGGGACTTCACAGCGGTCGCTGCTCAGGCCCTAATAATAATAATAATAATAATAATAAAAGTAATAATATTTTCTACAAAAACAATAGGGACCTCGCCGCGGTCGCTGCTCGGGCCCCAATAATAATTTCTACACAAAGTCCATTGTGGTGACCCGCCCCCTTTTAAGTAAATTCAAAATGGCCGACTTCCTGTAAAACCTAGCTCATTGCTCCAAGAGACTTTTTTGTAGGTCTTGGTCTTATACATACAGTGAACCCTCGCTACTTCGCGGTTCACCTTTCGCGGGTTCAGTGCTTCGCGGGTCTAAAAAATATTCGGGGGCATTGTAGTTTCGCCGAGCGGCACGACGGGGCGCTGGAGCGGTTAGACGGCCGGCGTGCGCCGAAGAAGAGCGTGGGCGAAGAGGAGAGTGGACGAAGAAGAGCACATTCCCCCGGACACGATCGGTGGCGACGTTTCGCGCGGTTCGGACCGTACCAGAGCTCCGGCCAGCGTGCGTGGCAGTTAAGCCGTAGAGGAGCACCTTCCCCGGGCACGGGCGGTGCCAAGCGGCCCCTAAGTTTAACCGAATGGAAGCTCCGGAGGAGGAGGGCATGCTCGCGTCACAGTAAGCCGAAGAGGAGCACCTTCCCCGGGCACGGGCGGTTCCAAGCGGCCCCTAAGTTTAACCGAATGGAAGCTCCGGAGGAGGAGGGCATGCTCGCGTCACAGTAAGCCGAAGAGGAGCACCTTCCCCGGGCACGGGCGGTGCCAAGCGGCCCCTAAGTTTAACCGAATGGAAGCTCCGGGGGAGGAGGACGGGCGTGTGTCACAGTTAAGCCAAATTGGAGCACCTCTTCTGCCCGGGCACGAGCGGAGCGCGAGGCTGTCAGTTATGAATGAATAAATGAATAAATAAATAAAGAATGCCACCTTTCATTTCACAGGGCACACCGGACGGCGTACCAGCAGGTAAAAGTCTGAGTAATTAAATAAATACAAAAAGAATGGCTGGGGAATAAAAAAATAATACGTTTTAATAATAATTTGTTTTTTTTGTTATAACATGAATTTCACTCTCTCTCTCCCCGTATATATATATATATATATATATATATATATATATATATATATATATATATATATATATAAATTTATATATTTATTATATATATTGTATATTTTTTTTAAGCATTTTTGAAGGTGCGCCGCTACTTCGCGGATTTTCAGTTTTCGCGGATGGTCTCGGTCCCCATTAACCGCGATAACCGAGGGTTCACTGTACTCCATAAAATTTACAAAAAGCGAGGTGAAACACTCAACCAGAGCTGCTTTTTTTTAACATTTCTCGAGGGCCATGGCGAGCCATTTCAAAAAAGCTGCACAACTAACGTATAAAATATTGATAAATTTGCTCGGCCTGATGTGTGTGTAAAGTTTTACGAGTTGTCGTTCATATTTAGAACCTCATAATCAGCTTTGTTTTATTGCCGAACAGTGCAATGCCACTCCCACAACTTTTCACGAAAAATCACGAATTTCGTATTGTGACATCCTCATGGCCGAAACAGTCATCCGAGCATATATGAGGGCGACCTTGTTGAGTTGCACGGAGAAAAACATCCAAGAAAATAACTTGTATTAGCTTTTACCAGTTGGTGGCGCTACTACTACGATGTAAAATAAGTTGGTAGATGTCTTCAGGGCTGAAGTATCCTCAAATGTGTACAACTTCGAGAAGATAGGATCATCTGAGTCATGTTGCCGGAGCTTTTGTTGCCACAGAGTACAATCGGACTTTTCAGCACCTTAATAGCCACGCCTTTTGCCAAAACGTCACAAAATTCGGCAGAGAGTAAGATCATTGTCTTGAGTCTTTTCTGACTAATTTTCAGTCGGATTCGTCAAAAGGGCACCGTGCAGTACGTGAAAATTAAAATAAAAACAAATTTTTGATTCCACTTGGCGGCACTGTGTGTATAACAAAATAATAACATTACGATGTCTTCAGGTCGGGACGTTTTATTTACAGGTGAAGGTTTGGATTTTTAGGAGCATGTGCAGGGGAGTTATTAAGCATTCATTTATTTGTATTAGGTTCATTTTGTCTTCTTATTATTGATATTTGACTGATTCATTAAAAGCAGACAATTATGTTTTAGGTTAATTTTTTACCTGACATGTTTCGGCGAGTCTTTCGCCTTCTTCAGAGTGTCGCATGATGGTGTCTTGAGCTGATGTTCCATGAGGGTGTGACTTACCTGTCAAAAAAATGAAAAAAATCAGAGCAGTAAAAGAACAAGCACAACATGAACATTACAAATCAGCAATCACTGACCACTGCAAAAGGGAAAACCACATCATGGACCGGGAGAAGGGCAGGGTCATCCGCACAGAAGAGAACAAACAACAGCGCTGGATCAGAGAGGCCATTGAGATCTGCAAGCGAGGCATAAAAACCATGAACAGAGACAAGGGAGCCTTCATCCTCTCTACCACCTGGACCAGCATCTTGGCGGAGTGAACGGACAGCGGGGGGCGTGACTTGCCTTCATTCTTGTGACAGGTAAGTCACGCCCTCATGGAACATCAGCTGATAAAGACGGGACACAAGACAGCATCATGTGACACTCTGAAGAAGGCGAAAGACTTTCGTATTGTGACATGCTCAAGGCCTAAACACTCATCCGAGCAAATATAAGGTAGATTTTGTTCACCTGCCCGGAGAAAAACATCAACGAAAATAATTTGTATTTGTTTTAACCAGTTGGTGGCGCTACCACTGCGATCAAAAATAAGTTGGCAGCCGTCTTCAGGGCCTGAATATCCTCAAATGTGAAAAATTTCGAGAAGATGGATCATCTGAATCATTTTGCAGGAACTTTTGTTGCCACGGAGAATAATCAGACTCTGCGGCACCGTAATAGCCACGCCCTTCGAAGGAAAGTCACAAAAATAGGGATAGAGTAAGATCAATGTCTTGAGTCTTTTCTAGCCAATTTTCAATCAGATTCGTTAAAAGGGCACCGTGCAGTACGTCAAAATGTAAAAAATGATATTGATTGGCGCAAGGTGTATAACTGAATATAAACATATAGATGTCTTCAGGTAC
This sequence comes from Idiotropiscis lumnitzeri, assembly GCF_059441095.1. Taxonomy (NCBI): domain Eukaryota; kingdom Metazoa; phylum Chordata; class Actinopteri; order Syngnathiformes; family Syngnathidae; genus Idiotropiscis; species Idiotropiscis lumnitzeri. Next base: position 449,864 of record NW_028283680.1, read on the forward strand.
AGACTTTTTATGTACATGTGAAGTTTTGGATTTTTAGCAGCATGTGCAGGAGAGTTATTAAGCATTTTGTCCATTGCGGCGAAGGAAATCTTAAGTGAAAACTTTGAAGACCCGCCCCCGTCATATAGTATTTCGGAAACAAAAAATTTTAGCCCCAGTGTTTGTCCCAGGTCTTCAGATGCTACAGACAGAATTTTAAGGCAATCAGATGAAGCCTTTAGGATCAGGGTGCAAAAGAATGACCCCTGTAAACATGCAAAAAAGGGCAAAAGTCGGACTTTCAAAAATTCATAACTCACTTCCTGTTCATATTAGACGTTAAAATATCAAATTTTTCGCCATGCCCGATGAGACTGCCAAGTTTGGTGAGTTTTTGTGCATGTTTCGGGGGTCAAAAATGCGATCGAACAATCGGAAAAATAATAATAATAATAATTTCTACAAAAACAATAGGGACTTCGCAGCGGTCGCTGCTCAGGCCCTAATAATAATAATAATAATATTAATAATAATAAAAGTAATAATATTTTCTACAAAAACAATAGGGACCTCGCAGCCGTCGCAGCTCGGGCCCTAATAACAATTTCTAGAAAAACAATAGGGACCTCGCAGCGGTCACTGCTCGGGCCCTAATAATAATAATAATAAAAATAATAATAATTTCCACAAAAACAATGGGGACCTCGTAGCGGTCGCTGCTCAGGCCCTATTAATAATTTCTACAAAAACAATAGGGACCTCGCCGCCGTCGCTGCTCGGGCCCCAATAATAATTTCTACACAAAGTCCATTGTGGTGACCCGCCCCCTTTTAAGTAAATTCAAAATGGCAGACTTCCTGTAAAACCTAGCTCATTGCTCCAAGAGACTTTTTTGTAGGTCTTGGTCTTATACATACAGTGAACCCTCGCTACTTCGCGGTTCACCTTTCGCGGGTTCAGTGCTTCGCGGGTCTAAAAAATATTCGGGGGCATTGTAGTTTCGCCGAGCGGCACGACGGGGCGCTGGAGCGGTTAGACGGCCGGCGTGCGCCGAAGAAGAGCGTGGGCGAAGAGGAGAGTGGACGAAGAAGAGCACGTTCTCCCGGACACGATCGGTGGCGACGTTTCGCGCGGTTCGGACCGTACCAGAGCTCCGGCCGGCGTGCGTGGCAGTTAAGCCGTAGAGGAGCACCTTCCCCGGGCACGTGCGGTGCCAAGCGGCCCCTAAGTTTAACCGAATGGAAGCTCCGGAGGAGGAGGGCATGCTCGCGTCACAGTAAGCCGAAGAGGAGCACCTTCCCCGGGCACGGGCGGTTCCAAGCGGCCCCTAAGTTTAACCGAATGGAAGCTCCGGAGGAGGAGGGCATGCTCGCGTCACAGTAAGCCGAAGAGGAGCACCTTCCCCGGGCACGGGCGGTTCCAAGCGGCCCCTAAGTTTAACTGAATGGAAGCTCCGGAGGAGGAGGGCATGCTCGCGTCACAGTAAGCCGAAGAGGAGCACCTTCCCCGGGCACGGGCGGTGCCAAGCGGCCCCTAAGTTTAACAGAATGGAAGTTCCGGGGGAGGAGGGCGGGCGTGTGTCACAGTTAAGCCGAATTGGAGCACCTCTTCCGCCCGGGCACGAGCGGAGCGCGAGGCTGTCAGTTATGAATGAATAAATGAATAAATAAATAAAGAATGCCACCTTTCATTTCACAGGGCACACCGGACGGCGTACCAGCAGGTAAAAGTCGGAGTAATTAAATAAATACAAAAAGAATGGCTGGGGAATAAAAAAATAATACGTTTTAATAATAATTTGGTTTTTTTGTTATAAAATGAATTTCACTCTCTCTCTCCCCGTATATATATATATATATATATATATATATATATATCTATATATATATATATTGTATATTTTTTTTAAGCATTTTTGAAGGTGCGCCGCTACTTCGCGGATTTTCAGTTTTCGCGGGTGGTCTCGGTCCCCATTAACCGCGATAACCGAGGGTTCACTGTACTCCATAAAATTTACAAAAAGCGAGGTGAAACACTCAATCAGGGCTGCTTTTTTGAACATTTCTCGAGGGCCATGGCGAGCCATTTCAAAAAAGCTGCACAACTAACGTATAAAATATTGATAAATTTGCTCGGCCTGATGTGTGTGTAAAGTTTCACGAGTTGTCGTTCATATTTAGAACCTCATAATCAGCGTTGTTTTATTGCCGAACAGTGCAATGCCACTCCCACAACTTTTCACGAAAAAGGACTAATTTCGTATTGTGACATCCTCATGGCCGAAACAGTCATCCGAGCATATATGAGGGCGACCTTGTTGAGTTGCACGGAGAAAAACATCCAAGAAAATAACTTGTATTAGCTTTTACCAGTTGGTGGCGCTACTACTACGATGTAAAATAAGTTGGTAGATGTCTTCTGGGCTGAAGTATCCTCAAATGTGTACAACTTCGAGAAGATAGGATCATCTGAGTCATGTTGCCGGAGCTTTTGTTGCCACAGAGTACAATCGGACTTTTCAGCACCGTAATAGCCACGCCTTTTGCCAAAACGTCACAAAATTCGGCAGAAAGTAAGATCATTGTCTTGAGTCTTTTCTGACTAATTTTCAGTCGGATTCGTCAAAAGGGCACCGTGCAGTACGTGAAAATTAAAATAAAAACAAATTTTTGATTCCACTTGGCGGCGCTGTGTGTATAACAAAATAATAACATTAAGATGTCTTCAGGTCGGGACGTTTTATTTACAGGTGAAGGTTTGGATTTTTAGGAGCATGTGCAGGGGAGTTATTAAGCATTCATTTATTTGTATTAGGTTCATTTTGTCTTCTTATTATTGATATTTGACTGATTCATTAAAAGCAGACAATTATGTTTTAGGTTAATTTTTTACCTGACATGTTTCGGCGAGTCTTTCGCCTTCTTCAGAGTGTCGCATGATGGTGTCTTGAGACCCGTCTTTATCAGCTGATGTTCCATGAGGGTGTGACTTACCTGTCAAAAAAATGAAAAAATCAGAGCAGTAAAAGAACAAGCACAACATGAACATTACAAATCAGCAATCACTGACCACTGCAAAAGGGAAAACCACATCATGGACCGGGAGAAGGGCAGGGTCATCCGCACAGAAGAGAACAAACAACAGCGCTGGATCAGAGAGGCCATTGAGATCTGCAAGCGAGGCATAAAAACCATGAACAGAGACAAGGGAGCCTTCATCCTCTCTACCACCTGGACCAGCATCTTGGCGGAGTGAACGGACAGCGGGGGGCGTGACTTGCCTTCATTCTTGTGACAGGTAAGTCACGCCCTCATGGAACATCAGCTGATAAAGACGGGTCACAAGACAGCATCATGTGACACTCTGAAGAAGGCGAAAGACTTTTGTATTGTGACATGCTCAAGGCCTAAACACTCATCCGAGCAAATATAAGGTAGATTTTGTTCACCTGCCCGGAGAAAAACATCAACGAAAATAATTTGTATTTGTTTTAACCAGTTGGTGGCGCTACCACTGCGATCAAAAATAAGTTGGCAGCCGTCTTCAGGGCCTGAATATCCTCAAATGTGAAAGATTTCCAGAAGATGGATCATCTGAATCATTTTGCAGGAACTTTTGTTGCCACGGAGAATAATCAGACTCTGCGGCACCGTAATAGCCACGCCCTTTGAAGGAAAGTCATAAAAATAGGGATAGAGTAAGATCAATGTCTTGAGTCTTTTCTAGCCAATTTTCAATCGGATTCGTTAAAAGGGCACCATGCAGTACGTCAAAATGTAAAAAATGATATTGATTGGCGCAAGGTGTATAACTGAATATAAACATATAGATGTCTTCAGGTACAGACTCTTTATGTACATGTGAAGTTTTGGATTTTTAGCAGCATGTGCAGGAGAGTTATTAAGCATTTTGTCCATTGCGGCGAAGGAAATCTTAAGTGAAAACTTTGAAGCCCCGCCCCCGTCATATAGTATTTCGGAAACAAAAAATTTTAGCCCCAGTGTTTGTCCCAGGTCTTCAGATGCTACAGACAGAATTTTAAGGCAATCAGATGAAGCCTTTAGGATCAGGGTGCAAAAGAATGACCCCTGTAAACATGCAAAAAAGGGCAAAAGTCGGACTTTCAAAAATTCATAACTCACTTCCTGTTCATATGAGACGTTAAAATATCAAATTTTTCGCCATGCCCGATGAGACTGCCAAGTTTGGTGAGTTTTTGTGCATGTTTCGGGGGTCAAAAATGCGATCGAACAATCGGAAAAATAATAATAATAATAATTTCTACAAAAACAATAGGGACTTCGCAGCGGTCGCTGCTCAGGCCCTAATAATAATAATAATAATAATAATAAAAGTAATAATGTTTTCTACAAAAACAATAGGGACCTCGCCGCGGTCGCTGCTCGGGGCCCAATAATAATTTCTACACAAAGTCCATTGTGGTGACCCGCCCCCTTTTAAGTAAATTCAAAATGGCCGACTTCCTGTAAAACCTAGCTCATTGCTCCAAGAGACTTTTTTGTAGGTCTTGGTCTTATACATACAGTGAACCCTCGCTACTTCGCTGTTCACCTTTCGCGGGTTCAGTGCTTCGCGGGTCTAAAAAATATTCGGGGGCATTGTAGTTTCGCCGAGCGGCACGACGGGGCGCTGGAGCGGTTAGACGGCCGGCGTGCGCCGAAGAAGAGCGTGGGCGAAGAGGAGAGTGGACGAAGAAGAGCACGTTCCCCCGGACACGATCGGTGGCGACGTTTCGCGCGGTTCGGACCGTACCAGAGCTCCGGCCGGCGTGCGTGGCAGTTAAGCCGTAGAGGAGCACCTTCCCCGGGCACGGGCGGTTCCAAGCGGCCCCTAAGTTTAACCGAATGGAAGCTCCGGAGGAGGAGGGCATGCTCGCGTCACAGTAAGCCGAAGAGGAGCACCTTCCCCGGGCACGGGCGGTGCCAAGCGGCCCCTAAGTTTAACCGAATGGAAGCTCCGGGGGAGGAGGGCGGGCGTGTGTCACAGTTAAGCCAAATTGGAGCACCTCTTCTGCCCGGGCACGAGCGGAGCGCGAGGCTGTCAGTTATGAATGAATAAATGAATAAATAAATAAAGAATGCCACCTTTCATTTCACAGGGCACACCGGACGGCGTACCAGCAGGTAAAAGTCGGAGTAATTAAATAAATACTAAAAGAATGGCTGGGGAATAAAAAAATAATACGTTTTAATAATAATTTGGTTTTTTTGTTATAACATGAATTTCACTCTCTCTCTCCCCGTATATATATATATATATATATATATATATATATATATATATATTTATTATATATATTGTTTATTTTTTTTAAGCATTTTTGAAGGTGCGCCGCTACTTCGCGGATTTTCAGTTTTCGCGGGTGGTCTCGGTCCCCGTTAACCGCGATAACCGAGGGTTCACTGTACTCCATAAAATTTACAAAAAGCGAGGTGAAACACTCAACCAGAGCTGCTTTTTTTAACATTTCTCGAGGGCCATGGCGAGCCATTTCAAAAAAGCTGCACAACTAACGTATAAAATATTGATAAATTTGCTCGGCCTGATGTGTGTGTAAAGTTTTACGAGTTGTCGTTCATATTTAGAACCTCATAATCAGCTTTGTTTTATTGCCGAACAGTGCAATGCCACTCCCACAACTTTTCATGAAAAAGGACGAATTTCGTATTGTGACATCCTCATGGCCGAAACAGTCATCCGAGCATATATGAGGGCGACCTTGTTGAGTTGCACGGAGAAAAACATCCAAGAAAATAACTTGTATTAGCTTTTACCAGTTGGTGGCGCTACTACTACGATGGAAAATAAGTTGGTAGATGTCTTCAGGGCTGAAGTATCCTCAAATGTGTACAACTTCGAGAAGATAGGATCATCTGAGTCATGTTGCCGGAGCTTTTGTTGCCACAGAGTACAATGGGACTTTTCAGCACCTTAATAGCCACGCCTTTTGCCAAAACGTCACAAAATTCGGCAGAGAGTAAGATCATTGTCTTGAGTCTTTTCTGACTCATTTTCAGTCGGATTCGTCAAAAGGGCACCGTGCAGTACGTGAAAATTAAAATAAAAACTAATTTTTGATTCCACTTGGCGGCACTGTGTGTATAACAAAATAATAACATTAAGATGTCTTCAGGTCGGGACGTTTTATTTACAGGTGAAGGTTTGGATTTTTAGGAGCATGTGCAGGGGAGTTATTAAGCATTCATTTATTTGTATTAGGTTCATTTTGTCTTCTTATTATTGATATTTGACTGATTCATTAAAAGCAGACAATTATGTTTTAGGTTAATTTTTTACCTGACATGTTTCGGCGAGTCTTTCGCATTCTTCAGAGTGTCGCATGATGGTGTCTTGAGACCCGTCTTTATCAGCTGATGTTCCATGAGGGTGTGACTTACCTGTCAAAAAAATGAAAAAATCAGAGCAGTAAAAGAACAAGCACAACATGAACATTACAAATCAGCAATCACTGACCACTGCAAAAGGGAAAACCACATCATGGACCGGGAGAAGGGCAGGGTCATCCGCACAGAAGAGAACAAACAACAGCGCTGGATCAGAGAGGCCATTGAGATCTGCAAGCGAGGCATAAAAACCATGAACAGAGACAAGGGAGCCTTCATCCTCTCTACCACCTGGACCAGCATCTTGGCGGAGTGAACGGACAGCAGGGGGCGTGACTTGCCTTCATTCTTGTGACAGGTAAGTCACGCCCTCATGGAACATCAGCTGATAAAGACGGGTCACAAGACAGCATCATGTGACACTCTGAAGAAGGCGAAAGACTTTTGTATTGTGACATGCTCAAGGCCTAAACACTCATCCGAGCAAATATAAGGTAGATTTTGTTCACCTGCCCGGAGAAAAACATCAACGAAAATAATTTGTATTTGTTTTAACCAGTTGGTGGCGCTACCACTGCGATCAAAAATAAGTTGGCAGCCGTCTTCAGGGCCTGAATATCCTCAAATGTGAAAGATTTCCAGAAGATGGATCATCTGAATCATTTTGCAGGAACTTTTGTTGCCACGGAGAATAATCAGACTCTGCGGCACCGTAATAGCCACGCCCTTTGAAGGAAAGTCATAAAAATAGGGATAGAGTAAGATCAATGTCTTGAGTCTTTTCTAGCCAATTTTCAATCGGATTCGTTAAAAGGGCACCATGCAGTACGTCAAAATGTAAAAAATGATATTGATTGGCGCAAGGTGTATAACTGAATATAAACATATAGATGTCTTCAGGTACAGACTCTTTATGTACATGTGAAGTTTTGGATTTTTAGCAGCATGTGCAGGAGAGTTATTAAGCATTTTGTCCATTGCGGCGAAGGAAATCTTAAGTGAAAACTTTGAAGCCCCGCCCCCGTCATATAGTATTTCGGAAACAAAAAATTTTAGCCCCAGTGTTTGTCCCAGGTCTTCAGATGCTACAGACAGAATTTTAAGGCAATCAGATGAAGCCTTTAGGATCAGGGTGCAAAAGAATGACCCCTGTAAACATGCAAAAAAGGGCAAAAGTCGGACTTTCAAAAATTCATAACTCACTTCCTGTTCATATTAGACGTTAAAATATCAAATTTTTCGCCATGCCCGATGAGACTGCCAAGTTTGGTGAGTTTTTGTGCATGTTTCGGGGGTCAAAAATGCGATCGAACAATCGGAAAAATAATAATAATAATAATTTCTACAAAAACAATAGGGACTTCGCAGCGGTCGCTGCTCAGGCCCTAATAATAATAATAATAATAATAATAAAAGTAATAATATTTTCTACAAAAACAATAGGGACCTCGCCGCGGTCGCGGCTCGGGCCCCAATAATAATTTCTACACAAAGTCCATTGTGGTGACCCGCCACCTTTTAAGTAAATTCAAAATGGCCGACTTCCTGTAAAACCTAGCTCATTGCTCCAAGAGACTTTTTTGTAGGTCTTGGTCTTATACATACAGTGAACCCTCGCTACTTCGCGGTTCACCTTTCGCGGGTTCAGTGCTTCGCGGGTCTAAAAAATATTCGGGGGCATTGTAGTTTCGCCGAGCGGCACGACGGGGCGCTGGAGCGGTTAGACGGCCGGCGTGCGCCGAAGAAGAGCGTGGGCGAAGAGGAGAGTGGACGAAGAAGAGCACGTTCTCCCGGACACGATCGGTGGCGACGTTTCGCGCGGTTCGGACCGTACCAGAGCTCCGGCCAGCGTGCGTGGCAGTTAAGCCGTAGAGGAGCACCTTCCCCGGGCACGGGCGGTGCCAAGCGGCCCCTAAGTTTAACCGAATGGAAGCTCCGGAGGAGGAGGGCATGCTCGCGTCACAATAAGCCGAAGAGGAGCACCTTCCCCGGGCACGGGCGGTTCCAAGCGGCCCCTAAGTTTAACCGAATGGAAGCTCCGGGGGCGGAGGGCGGGCGTGTGTCACAGTTAAGCCAAATTGGAGCACCTCTTCTGCCCGGGCACGAGCGGAGCGCGAGGCTGTCAGTTATGAATGAATAAATGAATAAATAAATAAAGAATGCCACCTTTCATTTCACAGGGCACACCGGACGGCGTACCAGCAGGTAAAAGTCGGAGTAATTAAATAAATACTAAAAGAATGGCTGGGGAATAAAAAAATAATACGTTTTAATAATAATTTGGTTTTTTTGTTATAACATGAATTTCACTCTCTCTCTCCCCGTATATATATATATATATATATATATATATATATATAAATATATATATATTTATTATATATATTGTTTATTTTTTTTAAGCATTTTTGAAGGTGCGCCGCTAATTCGCGGATTTTCAGTTTTCGCGGGTGGTCTCGGTCCCCGTTAACCGCGATAACCGAGGGTTCACTGTACTCCATAAAATTTACAAAAAGCGAGGTGAAACACTCAACCAGAGCTGCTTTTTTTAACATTTCTCGAGGGCCATGGCGAGCCATTTCAAAAAAGCTGCACAACTAACGTATAAAATATTGATAAATTTGCTCGGCCTGATGTGTGTGTAAAGTTTTACGAGTTGTCGTTCATATTTAGAACCTCATAATCAGCTTTGTTTTATTGCCGAACAGTGCAATGCCACTCCCACAACTTTTCACGAAAAAGGACGAATTTCGTATTGTGACATCCTCATGGCCGAAACAGTCATCCGAGCAAATATAAGGTAGATTTTGTTCACCTGCCCGGAGAAAAACATCAACGAAAATAATTTGTATTTGTTTTAACCAGTTGGTGGCGCTACCACTGCGATCAAAAATAAGTTGGCAGCCGTCTTCAGGGCCTGAATATCCTCAAATGTGAAAAATTTCGAGAAGATGGATCATCTGAATCATTTTGCAGGAACTTTTGTTGCCACGGAGAATAATCAGACTCTGCGGCACCGTAATAGCCACGCCCTTCGAAGGAAAGTCACAAAAATAGGGATAGAGTAAGATCAATGTCTTGAGTCTTTTCTAGCCAATTTTCAATCAGATTCGTTAAAAGGGCACCGTGCAGTACGTCAAAATGTAAAAAATGATATTGATTGGCGCAAGGTGTATAACTGAATATAAACATATAGATGTCTTCAGGTACAGACTTTTTATGTACATGTGAAGTTTTGGATTTTTAGCAGCATGTGCAGGAGAGTTATTAAGCATTTTGTCCATTGCGGCGAAGGAAATCTTAAGTGAAAACTTTGAAGCCCCGCCCCCGTCATATAGTATTTCGGAAACAAAAAATTTTAGCCCCAGTGTTTGTCCCAGGTCTTCAGATGCTACAGACAGAATTTTAAGGCAATCAGATGAAGCCTTTAGGATCAGGGTGCAAAAGAATGACCCCTGTAAACATGCAAAAAAGGGCAAAAGTCGGACTTTCAAAAATTCATAACTCACTTCCTGTTCATATTAGACGTTAAAATATCAAATTTTTCGCCATGCCCGATGAGACTGCCAAGTTTGGTGAGTTTTTGTGCATGTTTCGGGGGTCAAAAATGCGATCGAACAATCGGAAAAATAATAATAATAATAATTTCTACAAAAACAATAGGGACTTCGCAGCGGTCGCTGCTCAGGCCCTAATAATAATAATAATAATATTAATAATAATAAAAGTAATAATATTTTCTACAAAAACAATAGGGACCTCGCAGCCGTCGCAGCTCGGGCCCTAATAACAA